>NC_090052.1:18593423-18655409 GCF_038355195.1 Osmerus mordax | reverse complement strand
CCCTGTAGAACGTCCATCACGGACCCGCATCGCCCCCCTTAAACCCCCTCACCTCGCACCACCCCCCCCCACCCCCCCACCCCCCAACGCTGCCCTGGCGGCCGCTCACAGACTCGTTAAATGATGATGGAGAAAGCAGAGTGTGGAGAGGTGGAGCGGGGCGGAGGGGGAGGGGGGGAGCGGAGCGAAGGTGCTGCCGTGGTTTTGTTTGTGGGATTTGGGACCTGCGGGAGTCTCCCCTGGATGGATGAGGAGGACGTGTGGTGTTCCTCCCGAGGTTCTCCAGGGTTCTGCTCTGCTGGGGCTGCTACAGCAGAGAGTGTTCTAAAACCACCCCCCCCCCCCCCCAACCAACCCCCCGTCCTTTCTCCACCCCCTCCACCCTCCCGCCCCCACCTCCCTGTGCGTCACAACCTCTCCATCCACACAGTGTCCATTCAGCTCCGCCGGAAAGTAAGCGAGGTCCTGCCCCAAGGGATTGTGGGATGCAGGGCGAGGCCAGTGGAGATCATTAGGATGGCTTCTGGGTAAACGGCAGTGCGGTGTGTTTGTTTACCTGTCAGGGTCTGTTGATGTGGGCGATGGGGGGGGGGGGGGAAACACCACCTAGGGACCACTGAGGCAGGGTGGGGTGTCAGAGGGGGGGTGTGGTGGGGGGCGCAGGTCCTGAAAGAACGCTCACACAGAGAGGGGACGTCTGGGCTGAGGTGGGGTGGGGGGTCATGACTCAGCCCCACCTGCCCTTTGGACAAAAATACTTTTTTCGGAATTGGTGTGGTGCGACGGCAACGGCACAAAGGCTCACATTGAGGGTGGAGAGGGTGTGTGTGCACTCTGCTAATGACCCCTGCACCCCAGCAAAAGCTCCATCAGATGCCTACTTTTCTAATCATCTCTTTCCCTCCTTCCCTCCCTCCTCCTTCCCTCCCTCCCTCCCTCCCTCACCCCCTTCCCTCTCTGCATATGTCACGGACCATAATTGATTAATGTCGGGCACCAGATTTGCAAACTTAATACGGAGGTATGGAAATGGCGTCGGGGTGTTTGTTCTGTACATGGTTAGCCAAATGAAGTGACGATGTTCCGCCTCGACCTGATGCAAAACCAATGAGCTGCACAGCTGAGTGGATTGGGAACGGGACTTCCAGCTAGCCAGCAGATAAGAGGCAGGACCAGCTGCACACTCATTTGGGCCTGTCATGCAAACATGATTACACCGTGGTGTAAAGCCCCAGTGCAGTGCGTTGACTCCCCATCTCCCCACACACTGCTATCTTTAAAATGCTCTCCTCGCTAACTGGTCGTCGGCACGGCCTGTCACGACTCCCTGGGGCCGGCTGTGCGTGTTTTCGTGTTCAAATGTGTGTGTGTGTGTGTGTGTGCCGGAGCACTTTTGTGTCCGGTTATTTTCAATTCGATACGCTTTTGTTGGTACGTGTCTGCATTTGTGTCTCTGCGAGTCTGAGTCCTTGCTGTACATCATGCCTATAGATTTAGGCTGCCTCCAGTGGGATGCAGATTGGTTCCTGGAGTTTCGACCAAGTAGACCGCTACTCAGACCACCACTTCTATAATTATGCTTGGCAGGGCTATTCGTGTATTTTATGGACGTGAACTTGTGACCTTGGGCGCATCGCGGGAACGATTTATGAGTTCTTTTTTGTTCCTTCTTGTACACCATAAACATCTGCCTTCCTCCCTGGGCTGACGACAATGACAGCTAACTACCAAGGAGGTGAACATGAAAACCCTCCCTGTCTCTCCCCACTTTCTGTGTGTGTGTGTGTTTGTGTTTGCAGTCTTAAAGAGGACAGACCCTCGCTGCACATCTGAGGTTTATTTGGTTTCCCTCTGGGGAGTGTGGTGAGGCTCTGTGTCTCGGGGAAATTGCCAGCACTCTCTGGTCGGCTTGGCACACTCTCAAACACTTACACACACACACACACGTACACACACATTCACACGTACACTCACGCACCTACACGCACACGCGCACACACAATCACAAACACACAGCATTTCACGCCTGACCTCACTGTTAAAATTGTCCAGTCTCACTTCTCACCTAACCCTCCCTAACCCTCAGTAGCTCGGGGCGAAAAAGCTATTTTCATTCAAAGCATCGTAAAATATTATAAGCACATGTGAACAGGATAATGGGCACATAGCTGCCTGACTTCAGTGCCACACACACAGTGCCATCCGCTTCTCCATATGTACTCTGTCAAACCCGCAATTTGCCGTGGAAGACATCACATTGAGAGACAAGCGTGTCAGTCTAAGGCAGCTCTTTGCTGCTGTGGGTTGGTCTCCCGCCTAGAGCCCAAGGCCTCTGCTGGGGAGGGAGACAGCCTCTGCTGGGGAGGGAGACAGCCGCTACAGTGGATTACAGAGAAAACACCATAGCCGCAACCAGAGGCCCCTGGCCAGACGACTCTGACAGGCAGGCTGGGAGATGGAGCTGCCTCCACCAGCAGAGAGACAGAGGTCATAGTGGTGCTCGCTCTCTCTCTCTCTCTCTCTCTCTCTCTCTCTCTCTCTCTCTCTCTCTCTCTCTCTCTCTGTCTCTTTCTCGCTCTGTCTCTCTCTCTCTCTCCCCTTCTGTCTCTCCTTCTCTGTGCCCCACTAACAGGACTCCCAGATGGTGGAGGAGACACAGAATAACGTTAACCTACCCATCCCCCAGCCCCTCTTCAATTCCCAGAACCCCCCAGGGCCCACACCCCACACCCCCACCTCCTCCCCCACCCCCACAACATCTATTTCCCACCTGGCGAAAGCCAAGGGACGGTTGTCGGACGAGGGCAGTCGGGGGGTGGGGGGGGTGGGGAAGCTAGGGGGGACAAAAACCGGAGACAGGTGGCACCTCCCGTGACCCGGAAGTACTTATGCCATGACCCCTGGAGACCGCTGGCAGGAAGTGAGTCTGTGGCCGAGTGACCTCCCCTGGCGTCTCTTCCTGTCCCTGCTGCTCCGACAGGAAGGAAGGATGCGGTCTGCTGTCCTCAGGCACCGCTCCTCAGCCTCGACTAGGAAAAACGCCATTATTGATTCCAGGCTTGTCTCCTCTTGCTCACTCTTTGTCCCTCTCTCCCTCTTTTTTCTTTCTCTCTCTCTTTTTCTCTCTCTTCGTTTCTCTCTCTCTCTCACTACTTTATCTCTCTGTCACTTTCTCTCTCTCACGTTGTCTCTTGTACTGTCGCTCGCCAACTGTCCGTCTGTCTCACTCTCTCTTTGTCTGTCTGTCTTTGTCTCTTTATATCTCTCTCTCTCCTTTCTTCCTCATCTCTCAGTCCCACTTCTCCCGCTCCGCTCTCCATTGTCGTGCTTCCTCTCTCCTCCTGAGACGGGGGTAAACATTGTGGACGCTGGCAGACCACAGACTCTCCATCTATTACTATTACTCCCCCGGGCCCCCGTTCACAGACCCTCCCTGACATGATTTGTTTGTTTGTTTGCGTATTCCTCTCTTTATTGACAGCGTGTGTTCGACAAAGGCAGAACGGCCTGGGCTCACTTCATGTGGTGATGAAACCTCGGGGTCAAGCTTCTGGGTTTATTCTGTTCTGAAATGATGTGCAACGCACACACGCACACTGGCGATTAAGGTCTGTCATTTGGCGGTGGTTAGGACCGAAGGGGACTTCCAGCCGTGCGGCACATCAAACGCGTTTCGTCTGTTCCGTTGGAGAGCCAATCTGGCCGGGGGGCAGGGTCTGGAGGTCAGGCATCGTGCGATTGGAATGTTTTGGTCAAACGATTAATCCCCTCGAGTCCCGACAACTGATCCATGGGTTCTATAGCAACCGCCGTCCTGCCAGACGACAGACACGACACCCGGAGAACGGTTTCTGAACGCACACCTTTGTACGGATCACATGGAGGACTGTCAGAGGAGAGAGCTGACAGTACAGTACGTCGCCTGGAGGTAAACACGACACAAAAACGCACACCGCAGGTGGTTGTTGTTGTCTTCCTGTGTGCGGTGAGTCTGTAGTTTTACCGCCACCTAGTGGCCGTGGAGGTCAACTGTCCACTGGTGCAGATGGGGACGTCGTTCTCTCCTGCTGGATTGGAATAATGTGAGGGCAGACTCCAGGGATTCAGGTTAAGACTGGCACACCCAACCAACTGCGAATTTCTCTCTCTCTCTCTCTCTCTCTCTCTCTCTCTCTCTCTCTCTCTCTCTCTGTGTGTGTGTGACACTTACACAATGTAAAGGCAATGCAGACACTCTGCTGAGCTGTTCCATCACTGTCTTAAACTTCCAGCCTGCCAGCCTGCCAGCCATCAGCCCACATCTGGAAGTAAGTCCACGGTGACAGGCCTCTGAAACAGAAGGCCCTGGATCCCTTCTGTCTGTGTGTGTGTGTGTGTATGTGTGGTGTGTGTGTGTAAGGGGTAGGGAGTATGACAGATTAATCACATATTACCTACCCAGACAAGGCCAAACACACTCTAAAACTATACTGCTGTGTGCCCAAGTCTGCCAGAAGGAGATTGGAGCGAGGGGGGCGAGGGAGGGGGGGGGGGAGGGAGGGAGGGGGGAGAGGGAGGGAGGGAGGGCGGGGGGAGAGGGAGGTGGGTGGATGGGTGAAACGGAGAGCATGTCGTAAAAGCGGGAGCATGGTTTGTTTAGCCGCGTCTCGCTAATTGGTCCCTACGGAGCCACTAATGGTTTTAGTTTTACGACCAGCGTCCGTCGAAAAATAAGTGGGTACCAATACGTTGCCTCGTTTTATGCATTTTCATTAATTTCGCGACAGACGGAGAAATTAAAACAACCCCGCATGAAAAACCTGAAAAGAAAAAAACCTGTCCAGACTGAAGTCCCCTAATTAAGCAGTCTGAGACTGCACGGTTAGGGTCCCCAGTAAGGACCGGGCACATGTGGACTCCCTCCTCTGTGCATGTCTCCATCGAACCTGTTGAGGCTGTAACACAAAGCAGACCGCTAGCCGCATGTTTGGAATGAAGGGGATGTGGACGTGGAGGTCCATCAACAGGGGCCCCTGCGGTGAGCTGCTTCAGCCGTATCGTGTTCCTGCTAGGGGCCCCCGGGGCCCCCGGAGAGCCCTCGGCTGCCCTGGTGTCAGGCTGTTATCAGGCCCCTGCAGCTCAGATCGTCACACCCTCTAACTCCTGGACGCTCCACCATATCAACATCGCGCCCATCCTTATTGAGTTAACGAGTGTGTTCTAACCTAATCCCAGAATCCCCCTGGAGGACGGCAGCCACAGAGAAGGATATGAGGAGAGAGAGAAGGGGGTGGAGAGTGGAAACAACAGCAGAGAGAGAGAGAGAGAGAGAGAGCACGAGCGAGAGCATAAAGCCCTGCAACAACTGTGACTTGAGGGCAAGCTGCAAGGCATCTTGGGAAGCTACCCAGCTAATGACAACAGTGGTCTGAGGCTGACCTGCAACACCCCGCACACCCACCGTGCCCGCTACCCTGGCACTGGTCAGCGACCAGCTGTCGCTGACACGCGCCGACACACACACACACAGTCACACTCGCGTGTGACAAAAATAAAGAGCCACTTGGTCTGTTGGCACCTCGTCCCGTCACACACACCGCCTCCACTCCTTCAGCCCAGCTGTCACAACTGCAGAAGCCACTCCACGCACACACAGACTCTCCCAGATCTCGCACACTCTCCCACACGCAGCACTTTCCCGCTCACACCTTTCCCGTCGAACCGCGGCCGTGTTGGGTTGGCATGTGTTGCCCACTCTCAACCCGACTTCCAATGTGTATTCATGTGCGCCTGTGCATGTATGTGCGTGGGGTGTATTATTTGTGTGTTGTGTGTGTGTGTGTCTGTGTGTGTGTGTGTCTGTGTGTGTGTGTGTCCTTCATCCACAGCCTCCAGATGAGTGAAGAGTGGTACTGCCTGCCTCTCGCCCTGCAGCAACAGAGAGACCAGGGAGTCATAACTCCTTCACTTTGTGCCCCTTCACAGCTCCAGATATCACAGTCTGCTCAGCATCTCAGAGCCGGGAATAGCTTGATATGGCAGAGAGAACTTTGGCCCGCATTGTAGTCTTGCTCTCTCTCTCTCTTTCTCTACGTCTCTCTCTTTTTCCCCCTCAGGTTGGCTCTGTCTCCCTTTCTCCTTCTCTCTCTCTTTCTCCCTCTCTCTCTCCCAGCTTTTCTTGCGCTTTCTTTTTCTCTGTTTTCATTTCCATTACCCATATCGACCTCCTCCATATCTCAGACAAAAACTCAGGCTATGTTGCATCCTGAGATACTATGTCCCATGCCTACTCTGCCTGTGGACTCTCTCTGGCCGACATGTCATCATTCAGGCCTGACAGCACCAACATGTGTCTCGACATAAATCCCGTCACCTCAGCAACGGGAGACGGGCACACTGACACTTTCAGGAAGCACCCTGGGTGAGCAAGGATTTACGACTGGGGCCCCCCCCCCCCTCTTAAACACACACGCACACACTCACTTAGGCACACACACACACTCTGAATGCGGAGAATGCCCTCCGAATTGAGGTGACTGGCAGGGCTCCTTGTTGGGATGACAACAAGAGGCCAATAGCCTGGTCAAAAGAACTGGGGTCCAAGCAGGCAGGCAACAGCATGGTCTCTTACCCAGACAAGCAGATGGGATGAGGGGGCAGAAACATAAATATATATATATATACACCGTATACTAGCCCCATGGTGGTGATTAAGCCGCTGAGGGAGTTTTCCATTCTCCTCCATAGACTCTGTGTCACTGGGCTGGGCCTGTTAGCAGCCTGGGGAGCCTGGATTTAATTCAACACATTTGAGATTAGACCCACATGGACTCGCGGTTTGGTGCAAACTTACGGGAAAGGGCCGTGGTTGTCACGTGACACGCTTCGGTTGTAACTGAGGTGGAGGAGAGACGTTCAATGGAGCAGGCTGGCTAACCCCACTACGTCCGGATGACACGGACAAAGAAATGGGCACAGACACAACAGGAACCTTTTGGGGCCAGTCTGAAGTGTGTATGTGTGTTTTCGTGGCTGACTATTACTCCTGAAAAAGAAAACCACTCATCAAAGATGGCCTCTCCACCTCCTCCAGCGATTGATCCAGGTGACTGTCAGGCCTCCTTTCTTCAGCTTCAGTGTTCAGATCCACATGCTGTGTTCAGATCCACATGCTGTGTTAAGATCAACATGCTGTGTTCAGATCCACATGCTGTGTTCAGATCAACATGCTGTGTTCAGATCAACATGCTGTGTTCAGATCCACATCAACATGCTGGGTTCAGATCCACATGCTGTGTTCAGATCCACATGCTGTGTTCAGATCAACATGCTGTGTTCAGATCCACATGCTGTGTTCAGATCCACATGCTGTGTTCAGATCAACATGCTGTGTTCAGATCCACATGCTGTGTTAAGATCAACATGCTGGGTTCAGATCCACATGCTGTGTTAAGATCAACATGCTGGGTTCAGATCCACATGCTGTGTTCAGACCAACATGCTGGGTTCTCCTTTGTTCAGAAAAAAGAAGAGAGGATTATTGTCAGAAAGGTCATGAACAAATCTCAATGTACGGTATTTCTAGGACGTGTTGCAGTGTTATCATGGGTAGGACAGTGCTCTTGCTGATAAATTAAGGATCAGTGGATTAAAAGGATTTCTCAACATTTTCAAACTCAAACTCATCGGTCTCTGCCCCACGGCTCATTTAGAACAGCCCTTCAGGCTACAGTGGGCACAGTTAGTGCCTTGCCTTTATTTCATTGTGTTCCGTGCAGCTGGGAAATTCATAAAGAAAACAACTCAAGCACATTGTAAAAGTCTCCACCGCCACCATCGCGCCAACCCAAGCCACCCACCCCCCCCTCCCCCGCCCGTCTCTCCTCCCGCTCCTTTCAAGACGCCCCTGGGAGCGAGGGGCTGCCAGGCTCTACCAGTCCAGCGGTGGTCACTCTGCCAAGGGCTGACGAACAGGGACACACACTGGCAGACTGGCTCTCACACACACACACGCACACATACACACTGACGCGCACAAACTCATGCACATTGTCACACACATACACACATACACACGGACGCCACACACTGGCACTTACAAATCCAGACACACCGGCACACACACGGGCACTGGTGCACGTATTTACACGTGCACACACACACACCATAACAGCACATGGTCCTGGCAGACAGCTGAGGGAGTGAGGGTCTGAATGTGGCCTTGCCTCCCCAACAGTTGTCTTGTTCCCAGGGTGAGTGGCTGGCCGGGCTGCTTACGGAAGCGTCCAACAACACTCTCCGGCACCTGACCCTAGGCAAACTGACAAATGCATGGGCTTAGTGTGCTTGTGTATATGTGTGTGGAGGGGGGGGGGGATGTGTGGTTGTAAGTGTGCGGGTGTGAGTGTGTTTGACCCTGAGTGTGTTGTGGGTGACCTCATAGCAGCGGCTCCACACTCCCCACCTCATGTCCCCGATGCCTTCTCCGAGCCAACGGCTTTTTGAACGCCTGCGTCACATGACTGATACTGGGTTCTGTTTCGGCCAGAGCTGGCTGTTTGACTGATCGTCATGGAGATGTCCAAGGCAACACAGACACCCAAGGTGTGGCAACAATAATGCCATCAGCAGTGACTGGAAGAATAATTCACTTGTATGTAAGCTGTTGAAATCATGTGACTCAAAACCATAGTTTAACAGTTAAATTATAAAACATCTGCAGCATATAGGTGCTTCATTCATTTGTTTGCAAACACAGTAAGTGTGTGAGGGAATGTATAAAGTGTTGAAAGTCTCAACACTCCTTCATAGCTGTTACCCCAGACCCAGCAGCTGAACAGCCCGGCACTCAGCAACACTCTAATAGATGAGATGAGATTCAACTTTATTATCATTGTGCATAGCATGAATACAGAGTCAATAAAAGGCAGTTACCTTCTAATCAGGAGTGCAAAGTGGAATGGCTCAACAGTCCAACCGTGTAGTGTATTGAGGTGAGAGGCAATCGAAAGAAATACTAAGGTACAGGTTAAATAGTTTAAGTGCAAAAACAGTGTAGTGCAATGGGTGCTAACAGGGTACATTCAGCCCCAGCATGATATGGCTGTTCACGTCCCTCCAAGCAAAAAACGATGTCTAACCCTACATTCGCTTTCTCTCACTTTCTCCCTTCCCTCCTCCTCATCCCTCCTTCCCTCCAAAATGCCCAGCTGTTGTCCGGGTAGACAGCTGCGTTCCAATGGGGAACAAATCTCAGCTGTCAAGGGAGGTCGGGGGAGGGGTTTGAGGGCGGGTGAAGGTGGGGGGGCGGGTTTAGGGTTTGATTGGTGCTTGGGGGCCTCTTGTCTGTTTGTAGTGATGGTGGTGGGGGGAGGGGGAGGGAGGGAGGGGGAAGGAGGGATAAAAATGCTGACAGATAGCGTTTTTTCGAAGTAGGGAACCCTCAGCTGTCCCTGTGTGCCTCCAGGCCCTCCTGTCACCAGGCTCAGGGTCAACCCAGTCAAACAACTGTTGACTCAATTCTATGCAGCAGAGGCATTTCCTGATTGATTCTATAGGATCGAGACAATCTCTTTCTCCATGTGAATGTAGCCACACTAGAAGCGAGTGAAAGAGGTTACAAAAATTGAGCATTTCAAAGGGTGGAGGACTGTCCTCAAAGGAATATAATTAGATGATAATAAATATAACCAGACTTGAGAACGAATGATGAATCAAGTTACTATGATCCCTGCACAAGTTTGCTTAGTTTCAAGATTATTTATAATATATTGATTTCCAGAGCCTGCGTATACATATGAAATATACTTATGAAAGAGGATTGAGTTCAAATTATTTAATGACTTGGAATTTTGTCCTGTGCCGTCCTCTAGCGGCGGTCTGTGATACTAGAGCGTTTGCTTGTGTCGTTTGAATTGCTTCAGCCAGTAGATTTGTGGCCTGTGGTTTGTCTGAACCACAGAGTGAACAGTGGTGTCCACAAGCCCAGCCCACATCTCCAGAAGGTCGGTTTTGATATCGGGTATTTGATCAAGCAACACGGGAGTTATCGGCCACTTAGTGTTGTTTACTGGATTACATTTTGCATTTTAACATTTGTATTTTTCTAGCATACGCTTTTGTCATAAGTGAGATCAAATAGCACATTTAGTAAGACCAGCGATAACAAGTGCACAGTTCCAAAAGTATTTCAGCGGTTAGTGTTTTATTTATTGTATACCAGACACAGTTCAACATTAGCATAATGTCCAGTTTAATATTCAACTCATGAGTGCTCGCTTTTGTAAGTATGCAAGTCGGAGCAAAATGGCGGGTGTTGCTTGCTTTTCTTTTTATCGAACTTTGAGTGAGCCAGGCATTTGAGCATGCGCAACGATCAACTAGACGTTTAAGCACCATGGACAGTTCTCGCAATCCCCTTGTGTCCCTTAACTAGCTTAAACTAAGCAAAAATGAAAGAAGATACTATTTACATTCATTTCAGTGTCCTTCTTCGAATTAACTGTGCGTAGACCTACTTATCTGCGTCCAGTGAGCACTTGAGCAAAGCCTGTCAGTTTATTTGAATCAATTGTTAAAGTTTGTATGGGTCTATCCCCCTGACGCACACTTTATTACAAATACTTGATGAAGATGTGAGAAGCTTGTACCATAACACAAAGACTTGTGTTTTTTATTACAGCAGGCTATGAACAATCCTGCAAGCCCTGTAGTTCGCGACAAGCTGCTATCAGCAACCGTTTGCAAGGTGGAGCGTGTTTTTTTATTTCAAACTGCTGGCTGGTGATACCGCGCGCTCGGCTGTTAGAAGAGGTTGTGTTGAGGTCTTAGAGAAAGCGAGCAATCAAGAGAAATGTCGACAGACTGGTCAGCGAGCGAGCCTTATCTTTTCTGAAACAGAACAGGAAAAGGTGGAGAACAAACATCGGCAGTGTACTACAAATCTACAACTTCCCATTTCTCAAATCAGAGAGAGAGGAAGAGTGTGTGTGTGAGAGAGACCGACAGAGAGAGAGCAAGAGCGAGAGCAAGAGAGAGAGAGCGAGAGAGAGAGAGAGAGAGAGAGATAGATAGAGGGAGAACGCAGGAAGACGCATGACAATTCACACAAGTTGTTTTGCAGGGACTTCAGAAGTGACAAAACCATGTCATCGACTCGCAGGTGAAAACCAAAGAAAAAACGATTTAGTCTGGCGATGCTTAACTTTTAAAGTATATTCCTTTGTTATCAGTATTTAGAGAATCGATCTCGAGAGTATTTGCGTCGATTTCGAAGCTAATTCTGAAACTTGCTAGTAGATAGATAGAATGTCCCGTAAAAAGGCGGGTAAAGGCAAAAACGCCGGCAGCAGTCCAACTACAGGTAGCCCGACGGGCAAGCCTAACGGGACAGCTGGAAAAACTAACCCTGGCGGTGTGGTTCAAGCGAACGGCGTGGTCCATCCTAGCCGGCCGTCACTGAGCAACAGCAGCGAGTTTTACGACATCGCCTTTAAGGTAAGTGTAGACTGCAACACGCTGTTGTACCCGCGTCTTTGTAAACAATATAAAATATAATTGCATTTCATAACTTATTAGGCTTCTCACACCACCGTCACAATACAAACAATAATAATATTTGCACGTGTGTACTGTGTATGATAAAGCAAGCTTACAACTGAATAAATATGTGAATTGCAGTGTTTGTTATTGTCTTTGATTATCACTTACGTCAGTGACCTTTTATGTTATCTGTGCTCCCTGTGTGTTTGATATTATTCTGAAATCGCAATACTTGTCATACTGCTCTAAACCCCCTGCCTCTAGGCAGCTGTGTCAATATACACAATCGATATCACCCTACCTACGCTCTGAGACCTACGATTCACATTGCTCACATGGATTAGAATCTAAAGACCACACATGAACCTTTATTAGCCTTATAGCCTTATATATATATAGCCAATAGAGATTGAATCCCCTTTAAATTTCTTGACACCAAGGCTGCTGTGTAGAATTAGTGGATAAGCAACAGGTTGTGAGATCCATCCTTACTTCAAAAGGCTCTCTCTCTGTATCTCTCTCTCTGTATCTCTATCTCTCTCTCTCTCTCTCTCTCTCTCTCTCTCTCTCTCTCTCTCTCTCTCTCTCTCTCTCACAAACACAAATACACTATGTCACTTACTTCTTCCTTCACTGTCTCTTTCCACCCCTTATCTCTCTTGCCCCCTCTATTGTGTATTGAGCTATGCTGCCAAACCACACTGCAACTGCCTCACATTGGATGGAGCTACACCCCCTCTCCTTGCCCCCCCCCCCCCCCCCCCGTGGGAGAGGGTGTGCCTGCAGTCTTTGAAGTAGCTGTTTGAAGTGACTCCATGTTTGTTTTTTGTTTATTCTCCATTTCTCATTTCTGAGTATTGGAATTAATCTTCATCCCCCTGAGCGCCATTTCTCTTCTTTAACCTAATTTATCTTTTACAGTAAGCAAGACTCTCTCCTACCCCCTCTTCCTTCTCCTCTCCTCTATCCTCTCTTCCTTCTCCTCTCCTCTATCCTCTCTTCCCCTCTCCTCTCGTCCTCTCCCCTCCCCATAGGCGGTTATGCATGAGAATGTGTGACATAAATAGAGTTGCGGATGTTAGCATAATGGTTCGTTAATGACTGACAGGTGTGCTTGCCCTCGGGAGAAACTCCCTGTCTAAGGCTAATGGTAGGTTTCTGCCAGTAGTTATTTAACATCTCAAAATATGTAGTATAGACAAGACTGCTAAGGTTTACGTCAAAAGGGCATGCCGCCGTCAAAAGGACGCCAAAATGGAAATAGTTCAGTTGTAGAGCATTTACCTACAGGTAAAGAGGTTGCAGGTTCAAATCCCCCTGTACGTGGCTCTGGATAAAAGCATCTGCTAAATGAATAGATGACATCATCCAACCTCTAAGGCAGAGTTTTTGTTCATGGTCAGATTGTGGATGCCTGTCCTGGCGAGAGCTAACCGTACTGGATCTCCGTGGGCAGCTGAGAGCCCATGCAGTCTCCCCAGATGAGAAAGAAACCACCGAATCTCCTCGTCGGTTTAGCGGCCCCAGGAGAGACATGGAGAGCACTTGATTTGTGGACCCGTGTGTCACGAGGGGGGGGCGGGGTGGGGGGTGTTCTCCAGCGTTTGGGGAGCTGGATCTTTATTACGGCTGAGCTGTACAGAGGCAGCAGCTGTATTTCTCATCCCTAGACGAGCGCAGGGCTCCGTCGTGATTAACGCCACCACGGCTGGAGTCTGCTCGACTCACTCTGGCCATGGAGGCAGGAGGGGGGGGGGGAGGCTGAAGAGGAGGTCCAGGACTAGAGAGGAGGGTTGAGGAGAGGAGGAGACAGGGGGAGAAGAGCGGAGAGGAATTTTGAGGGGAGGAGAACACAGGAGGAGAGGAGGAAAGGAGAGGAAAGGAGAAAAGCGAGGGGAGGAGAGGAAAGGAGTTGGGGAGGGGAGGGGGGAGGAGCAGGAGAAAAGTGGAAAAGAAGACAATCGAGAGAGGACGTAACAGTCTAGGGACTCTAGGGACGAGCAGATATGAGATGTCAACTGAATATGATGAGACAAGGGTGGCATAGAGATGCCCTCTGCTGCAATATCTCTGATAACCCCACCCCCCACTCCCCTCAGAGAGGTTCCTCAGCGCCCCCACTCCCCTAAACCCTGACATTCCCCCCAGCCCCATACTCTACACTCCTTCCTTTAACCTGATAAGACTAATCACATCAGATCCATAACTTCATAACCTGGAGAAAAAGAGGACAGCTGCCAGCTCCACCGTGGTCTGCCTTACAGACACACACACCTCCCACAAACAAACACACACACCGACATGTCCACACACAGACACACACACAAACACACACAATGTGTTTAATTCTGGACTGAATGAAGGACAATAACTGATATTTAGCTGCCCAGTCACGGTTATCTCCACTGGCCAGAAACCAAGACATCGGGTTTGTAATTGCATTAGGATGACCTGATCTAATGAGTGTACATTTATCTTATATTCAAAGTAAACAAAGACACACAACCAGATGGCAAATATAGCCTAGTCAGAGTAGCTTCTTTGTATTTTTGCTTTCTGAAAGGCACGTTACTTTATGCTTATGTCTTTGTTTCCTGAGTAAGGGGTTGTAAGGATTCTTGGTGGTCTGAGTCTGCAGGTGACAGTGTCAAAGCCAAAGTTTTACACTTTAGTTGGATTTATTTTTTTGAACATTTGGAAAAGGAGAAGAAAAGTATTTTTCTGTCCTTCTCAGTTCTCATTTTGCCGACACATTTTGGAAACACCGCATTGCAGGCATTTTTTTTTACTGTATTGAGGCTTTCTTTCACCTGTGTGTTGATATGCTGCAGTGTGCTAGGTGTTGCGCCTCATGGCTGAGTTTGTCCCTCTTTGCCTGCCTTCCAGGTGATGCTGGTGGGAGACTCTGGGGTGGGAAAGACCTGTCTGTTGGTGCGCTTCAAAGATGGAGCCTTCCTGGCAGGAAGCTTCATATCCACTGTGGGCATCGACTTCCGGGTGAGTACATACCCACTAGGGGAGGAGTCACACATACACACACACACACACACATGCATCTACTGATTATTGTCTGCATTAAAAATTCAACACAAGCGTCTATGTAAAAACACAAACACGTTTTCACAAATGGGGCCATTTCTGGCATAAAGTTTTAATCGACTTTTCATAGAACGGTCTTCAGCCCCCTGCCAAGGAGCATTTCCTGTGTGGTAGGTCTCAGTGGATACGATATTGATTCTCAAATTAGTTTGACATGCTTTCAATCCAGAAGATTCTTTAGCTGGAGGGGGCCTCATCTGTGCCAGTTTCAAGTCCCCATGGGAGAATGGAAGCATGTCGAGGAATGAGTCTGGGGGTCCATTTCTAATACCTCAGAGTGTGTGTGTGTGTGTGTGTGGGAGAGAGAGAGAGAGAGAGAGAGAGAGAGAGAGGGAGAGGGAGAGGGACAGTGAGTTTGTAAGTGCGTGCTCCACTCAAAACTTCAACATTCTTCTGCTAGTACAATGCTTTTACTCAGACCTCACACCACTAATGATTAAGTCCAGTCCTTGGACTTCAGGTCTCTCCTTCATTCAATAGCCAGGGTTTTCTGCACTGCTTTCCCAGTATGGCAGCAAGCAACCTGAAGTCTGAATAACATAAAGCTTCCCGCCAAGCCTTCTGGTTCTTCTTAGACACACTGTCGTCTTTGTTTTACTGGGGTATTATTTCATTGTGTATCGAGCTACGCTGGAGAACATGACATGATTCGTTTACAGCCGTTTCTGCTCAGCATGGCTTGTCCTCACTGCTCAGACACACTTCTTCTGTTGTTCTGTATCTATGGTTCTACTTCTGTGGTTCCGTAGCTGCTGTTCTTGTTCTGCTCCTCTGTTTCTGCTGGGCTCGAAGGAGAACGTGTGGCCTTTACACAGACGGGAAACAGTTGGATCTCGCGTTGGATCCAGGCTGGCTCTGGGTCATTTCTTTTAAGAATTTACAATGAATCTGCTGAAACTGTAAAACACAGGTGGATAGACAGTGGAGAGAGAAGGGGGGGAGTGAGGAGGGAGAAGGGAAGGATGAGAAGGGAGGGAGAGTGGAGGGAGGAGAATGGGGAGGGAGGAAAATGGAGGCTCACATACTCCATTGTCTCACCCCTGATTGTACAGTGGTGCCCCAAATATAGTCTTGATCTGCATAGCTTCAATGGTTGTCTAGGAGACCGCGTACAGTAGGACAGCTTCTTTTCCCAGTTCCTATTGTGTTTTGTTGTGTCCAGACAACACCATGAATAGTTTCAAAAAATAGGTTTAAATAGACACATTAACACTCTGTGTTAATGGTTGTCGATAGAGTCCCTATTCATATTTTCTTTTTTTGTGATTATGTACACACGCCAGTGCTTCCATTCCATTCCGTTCAATTTTGGCACAGTTATGTAAGCCTGCAATGGCCCTCTCAGCATACATTTACCACATCAATCAGAGTTTTGTCTTCGTTGAATTCAATGGCTTACATAATCCGCATGAACTATAATTAATAGAAACACTAGGCGGAAAAAGTGTTATTAGAAGTGGCTGCCTGCCACGTTTTCAATGGGGCACCGAAAGCAACAGCACTCTGTTGACTGGCGTTCACTGGAGGCTTAATGATTCTCTATTATGAAGCTGTCATCAAGCGTGGCGGAGCAGCAGTAAAAAAAAAAAAAAAACACTTTTGAAAATGTGAGGCAACTGTTCGTCACGTCGTTTTCAACTCTGGTTGCTCGGGCAACATACTCTCTTTGTATCTCTAATCTCCTTCACCTGAACATCTCCGCTACTTTCAACGTCACGTCGATGAAATGTCCGAGACGTTTATTTCTGAGTAGTGCTTCGTCCATTCTCTCTCCAGTTTTGTCTTCTTTGAGTTTTCAATAGATGCGTGATGTACCTCAACAGGATGTGAATTGCTTGCCATCCTTTTAGGCTTGCATAGAAAACTTCTGTATTGTCCTCCCGCAGCCTTGGAGAGCATTAACTGTCCAAGATCGGCTTACTGGCAAACAGGGCAATAAGGAAAATACAAAGACTTGGTCGAGGTACAGCCAGGAGTTCTTTACCAGGCAAACAGGTTTTAAAAGGGGTAATACAAAAGCAGACAGTACCCAGTCGATGCACTCTAACACAGGGTTTTGGCTTCAAGCTTGTTCAACCAAGCGTGTTGGATCACAGCTCTCCAAGCCTGATCTAGACAGTAGGTCTCCAAGACAAGTGTTAGAGAGCTCTGTGATAGATGTGTATGCAGGGATAGGTCCTGGGTTTACGCTGTTACACTGCATGACGCCTGGCCTCATGATCTGCTGTAGGAGACTGAGAAGCTGTGTGTCAAAACCTGCTCTCTGCGCTATCCTCCGAGGGTTTTTTAATCTCATGTAACATTTCAACAAAGTAGGAGACCTTTCCTGACTTACATTTAGTCTTTTTTTTTTGCAGACGCTCTTATCCAGAGCGACTTACAGTAAGTACAGGGACATTCCCCCGAGGCAAGTAGGGTGAAGTGCCTTGCCCAAGGACACAACGTCAGTTGGCATGACCAGGGATTGAACTGGCAACCTTCGGATTACTAGTCCGACTCCCTCACCGCTCAGCCACCCGACTTACTTCTTGATTTTGTCTGTATTTTTTACATTTTACATTTACATTAAAAAATAGCATGCAACATCTTCGTATTGATACTGAACTGGGAATGAATGATAATGACAACACTTTGTGGATACATTTGATGGTTTTATGGACTGCAGCATACTTGTGTGTGGGTGTGTGTGTGTGGGGGGGAGTATGTGGGAGGGTGTTTTCATGTGTGGGTGTGTGAGAGGGAGAAAGCGAAAGAGAGAGAGACACACACAGAGAGAGAAAGATAGAACAAGAGAGAATGGTCATTATGTATGCATTTCAGTTCTTGCTACCAGCTGGACAACTTTCTTCAAAGATCACTGCCTCTGCCTTTTCTGATTGATGCCCAGGGGTGTCAATCAGTCACTTTATGGCACAGACTTGTGCTTCTTGTTAGCCCATCAACACACCGAACCACTGTCTAGAACAATATAAATTTTTACCGTCTCAAACATGACCTCACTCACAGACCAATCATTTCATGGACTACACAGATTTGTTGTGCGTTCATGATCCAACATTGCCACTCAATTCTCCAGTCTGCCTTTTCTATTTCTGCTATCAATGTTTCTTTCCATGGCTTGTAATAATGTGTGATAAGAGGTCCTCTGGCAGCATTGCCTGCTCTCCAGAGACCATGATGAGGGCAAAAGTAGAAATATGGCACGAACAACAAATTTCATTTAGCAAATTGAGGGTGGATACATAGCAAGCAAGCCTCTGGGAAAATTGGAACCACTAAATGCTTTAGCGTTAGCATTTAGCTCTGGACAACATTACGCTTCGGTTTAAAACCTCGAGGAGTGGAGCTGACTGTCCCCATGACAACCATTATAGTTCAGGGAAATAGCCGTTTGGAGAGTCAACTGGCAGTAGGCACTTTCTCACAAAACAATTCGTGAAATAGAGAGGAAGGAGAGAGACAGCGAGAGAAAGAGAGAGACAGAGAGAGACAGAGAGAGAAAGAGAGCAGAGTTGAGGTCAAGGCATGTGGAGGTTTGTAGGCACACACGAGAGGGGAAGAGGAAAACATGGCACGAAAGGAGGGAAGGGGGAGGCGATGAGAGCTGGATGCTGTGATGAAGCATCTTTTCCCCCTCCTCCTTCAAAGACAGTTAGCAGCCCCCTCCATCTCACCTTCTTCTCACTTGATGTTAATTTCCGACGTGCTCGGAATGCCAGCGAAACAACCCATCTTCCTCTCCCCCGTAGTCTACCTACCCTCCCCACCTTGGAGGAAACTCAGTCTGCCAGTCCGTCCGCTGCATGTCTATGAGGGAGAGGAGCCCTCCCCTCCCTCCCTCCCACACAGAGCAGCCAACCGTGTGAGGCCGTTGGTGGGACCCCCGCCCACCGTCCCCACCCCCCAATGCCCCGCCCTCTCCCAGGCCAGGCAGCCTGCCAGAGATCACTCTGCCCCCGGGGGCCTGGATCTACACTTGAAACACCCTGCTTGATCAGGGAGGCAGCCGGTAACAGCACGTCAGGTCACTGGGATTGAAGGGGTGATCGGAATGTTCCGGAGCTGGTAGATTGGAGGACCTCAGGGGAGAGACACACACTGAGAGGGGTTTTGCACTCAGCCTGCCTGTGGTACACTGCTGGCTGCTTCTCAGACACACAGACACGTGCACTCTCACACCTCCCAGTGTCTTCTGCAGTGATGTCCACTTCCTGTTTCCTGTTGTTCAGGTTCTCATGGGTGGGTCACAAGGCTCACCTCTGTCCTCTTCATGCTTTTTTTTCTGCCTATACGATGAATAAAACAACACTTACTGGACTGTGTGTATGTGCGTGTCTGTGTTTGCAGGTCATACCCTGTGATCCTTAACAGCTCTCTTACACACAGATAGAATCCCGATAAGAATGTGCTGCCAGTCTAGTGGTTGTTCTTCATCCCCAGGCACCAGCCTGTGTGTGTGTGTGTGTGTATGTGTGTATGTGTGGCTGACTGACTGACAGGAGCTGAGGTATCCAGGCTCATTATTGCAGCCTGCTATCATGGAGCCTCCCATCAGGGGCCTACTGGTGCCAGAGCCTGGAGCTAGGGTTGATGAGAACAGGGCCTGAGAGGGCCTGTTCCCCAGCTAGGAGGGAGAGCACTCCCCTCTCTCCACTGGCTGGTTATGTCCCTGGCCAGGCCTGTCACTGCCCTCTTATCGGTTTGACTCACCAGCTATTTTCCGGCATTGTGAGAAAGGAAGGCATTATCTATGTGCTTGTTGAATGTGGGTATTGCTGTGTGTGTATGTGTGTTAAGGGCCACATATGTGTGGGCATTACTTTGCCCATACAGTGTATTCAATAAATACCTTCAAATCCCCCACACTCTGCCTCGAGTAACCTTCCTCCTCTTTCACCTGGTCCTTTAGTTCTCCTTTCTTCCTCTCCCTGTTCGCTCACTCCTTCCATTCCTCAGCAGCCTCACTTAAAGGTTGCCCTTCGGAGCCTATTCACACACTGAGGGAAGTGACACACTGGGAGGCTGACGAGAGGCCATTCTCACCTTCTTTCGGGTGAGATGGAGGTGCTGGAGACCATTCCAGCTCGCTGTGGGCTGCCTGACTGGAACACCAGGAGTCAGGAGCAGGGCCAGGAGCAGGGACTGCTTGACTCACCGTGTAGCTCTCTCTTTTACTCTTTCTTTTACCCTTTCCTCTTTCCCCCTCCTCTCCTGCTCGCCTCTTCTCTCCTCTCCCGTCCCTTCTCTTTGCCAGGCTCCATGGTCACCCTGCCAGTCCCAGACCTGCCGCACGCGCTCTCTCCCCGCACTGTCTCTCCCCCTCTCTCTGCCACCCCCTGCCCCTGATGTGAATCAGCCCTTCTCCCTCTCCTTTCACCCCCTCGACCTGTCCTCAACTCTTTCATTACTGTACCTTCCCCCCCCCCCTCCGCCCCATCTTCCCGTCTGCCTTGTTAGCCTGCATCAAAGGGAGAAGCGCTCATGGAGAGATTTCTCCTTAGAACAGAGATCCACCTTTGACTCCCTTTCTCTCATCACTATGTAGTCAGGATGTGACTGTTGTTTAAGAGCCATGCCCCTGGCCTTGTCGGATGCATGCCAGAGGTACAGTCATATATCAGACACTGCACTTCAGAGGCCCTAGATTTGAATGAGTTAGGGTCCTAGATGGATGTGTTTTTAGAGGGCTATAGAGAGATAGTTTGTGCGTGTATACTGCAGGTGTGTGCGTGCGTGTGCATCTGTAAATTGATGGAGTTAAGGAGGCAACAGGTAGCGATGTGGCAATACGCCTCATTAACTATGAATGGCAAGACAGGGCCAAGTCTGGAGTCTGACAGGTCTATACACACAGTCCCGCACATACACACACCGACACAAATATACACACGGATTCCGACCTCAGGCGGAATACACGTATATACTGAGCCTGAGTTTAGCTCCATAATGAAGGCCAGGTATAGAGGGGCTGTATAGAGACAAGCTGAGTGCTCCTCGGCTCAGCCCGTCAGCTGGAGAGGAAGCTGATGGGGTTGTTAACTCTGTCTCTGTGCCCCAGACGAGGCGAAGGGTGGCCAGGAGAACTAGCGCCCGCTCCCTAGAGAATGGAAGAAAGGTGGAAAGGCACATACTTATGGGTGACTTCCATCAGGTCAACAAGAGGCAACCAATTGCAGCCAAAAAGGTTTTTACAATCATTATAATTGGTAGTATTTCCTTCCTTCCTGCCTTTGTTCCGTCCTTCGTTGTGGCTGAGACTCCCCCTGAGGAGATATCCTATTGACCCTCGACGGCAGCCTAATCATCCCCCAACTGCTCTGTCCAGTTTCTGTGTTGCTGTGGTCTGGTCTGGCTCCACTACGCCTCAGTCAAGCGTCGTACCAGCCTCCAGCCTCTGCCTCAACCCTAGCCGCATCCCCCAACCTCAGCCTCGACCCCAGCTCCAGCCTCATTTCCAAGCAGTACTTGTTGAATCTCATGTGAGACTCAGGTGTGATATCCGCTAACAGCCTAACGCTGACACACACACCCAAGAAATGCTTCGAGAATTGCGTAGAGAACAGAGCCTTATCACTCCCTCTATCTTTTACTGTCTCTCTCTCTCCCTCTCTCCCTCTCTCTCTCTCTCTCTCTCTCTCTCTCTGTCTCTCTCTCACTCTCTCTCTCTCTGTCTCTCTCACTCACTCACTCACTCTATCTTTCTTGGGGCGGCTGTGGCTCAGGGGATAGAGAGGGTTGTCTGTTAATCGCAAGGTTGGTGGTTCGATCCCCGACTCCTCCCAGGCCATGTGCCAAAGTATCCATGAGCAAGACTCTGAACCCCAAGTTGCTCCCGATGGGCAGAGCGGCGCCTTGCATGGTAGCTCGCTGCAGTCGGTATGTGTGAGTGAGAGTATGAATGGGCGAATGAGAGGCAAAATTGTAAAGTGCTTAGGGTACTGCTAAGGTATAAAAATGCGCTATATAAATGCAGTCCATTTACAATGTTCTCTCTTTCACTCTCTCTCTTTCTCTCTCTCACTCTCTGAGCGCTATGTCATGCTGCCACGCTGTTTGGTCACTTACCTGTAGCTATCTAAACACTCTGGTTCTGGTTGCGGAGGTTCAAACACAAACAAACCAACCAACCAAGACCATCAATCAGTCTATCAAGCACATTTATGTGTAGCCTAAAGAACCATGTAAAAAAAAAACATTCTGTGCTTCCTTTGTGTAATTTTGTGTTCTGCACAATATCTTCATGCCTAATGAATGCCACTTGGAAGGAGATGAGACTGCAGGCAAAGGGATGGAGATTCTGAAGTGCCGTTGGCAAATGACCAGGGCATTGCACCCAGCGTGGGCAAATAGGAACCATTTGTCCAAAATGCTGTTTCCGACTTGGTAAGAGAATGCCCATGCAAAGTCATTGCCGGGAAAGTATGTTGACAAGTTTTGTCAAAAACATTGATCAACATAAAAAGACGATCTGAAAATGGAGGTCAGTCCCTATTCTCCCACGGATGTCAGAGGAGGTTGTGGTGCTGCGGGCTGAGGCCGGTGGTCTGCATGCGGCGTGGCTCCGTCCGTGTCAAACCCAGCCAACCGTTGTCGGAGGAAGACAGTTTGCCTCCTCCTCTCTCTGGGTGCCTACCGTCTTCCCCTTCTCTCGTCTCCTTCCTTCCTTTCGATTTGCCGTCAGCGGAGGAGCAGCACGCCAGATTGCCCCGGCCAAGTGCCTGTGGGACATGACATTCATGAATAAATCTTTTTTTCGTTTGATTCGTCGTTCAGGCAAATCAATTGCATCAATCGGTGTACACACAAAGGTTTTGCATATCCATCGACTTGGATTTTCACATCAACGAACGGACAATGTTTTCAAATATAGGAAATATATTGTCATACCTGAGGTACTAGATGTTCCCACCTCTACCATCTCACCTTCTCCCAAACTCCATCTGAGGTCATTGAACTTACATTTACATTTAGTCATTTAGCAGACGCTCTTATCCAGAGCGACTTACAGTAAGTACAGGGACATTCCCCCGAGGCAAGTAAGGTGAAGTGCCTTGCCCAAGGACACAATGTCATTTGACACGGCCGGGAATCGAACCAGCGACCTTCTGATTACCAGCCCGATTCTCTAACCACTCAGCCACCACTCCACCAACTTGAGATCCATCCATCTCAGCCTTAGTGATTGTTGATTGTTAATCTCCACATTGTTACACACTTCTGTTCACTCCTTTTGTGCTCTCGGGAACCTGATTGGTTATAGCAACCAGCCAAATAACACAACCATTCAATTACTCCACCCACATGGTGAAGCCGGTTTCCGACTTGTGGATAAATTGAGCAAGAAACCAAATTCATATCATTGTACCCGGAGTGTTAGGCAAAGGTTTAGCCAAAACCGTGTTGTGGTCTGCAGTTCCAAAATGTGGGCTTCGGTCTCACCTTCCTTCTGAATGGCCCTCTGGCCCTGTTTACCTCTCCTCATCACTCACACTCCCTGACAGCTGACAACACCATGGCGACAACACAACACCATGGCGACCCGGCAGCGATCCATCACCACTGTGACCTGGCACCTCCCTGCCAGCCACAGTGGTCTGGGGTGAACAATGCTGCGCTCCACACCAAACCCTTCAAATCATCATCATTGAACTAAAACTGATAGACTGGGTTGTGTTTGAGATATGCTGTTGTTGTCTCATGACTGTGTTGATTGCAGTGTGTAGTTGCACACAATGTTTCTTGCCATTCACCGCTGTAATACTGTAGAACAGTGCACTTCTAGTCCTTGATTATCTGCTGCATTTACTATGTATGTTTGTATGTCGCTTTGGATAAAGGCGTCTGCCAAATGAATAATGCTTAATATGCATACTGTTGTGTCACAACCCTAGCTATAATTTTCTGTGGAGAGTGCTATGAGAAGAGGTTTCACACAATGAGAGCAGGAGAGAGGGGGAGAAAGGAAGAGGGAGAAAAAGGAGAGGGATATAGAGGTAAGGAGAGGGGAGAATGTTTAATGGTCAAGGTGCTTCTTAAATGGCATGTGACATGTTTATGAGTCTGTGACCCAACCCTCTGTACTGAAAACAAAGACACACTCACACAAACAGATACACACACAAACACACACACACGGACACACACACAAAGACACACACATACAGAGACACTCATAGAGAGACACACACACACAGACACACCGACAGACACAAACAGACACATCCACCCAGCACGCTCCCAGCTGAATGCCCTTCCTGACAGACTGAGTCACGGGCAGACATCTCCCTGACGACATGACTCAGAATCTAGACATCAAATAGAGAACTGAGTGTACGGAACAAAGAGCACCTCTCTAATAGTCTCCAATGAACTGTATGTACAGCATTTTACAGTATCTCTAATACTGTAATCTCTACTGTATGTAGGAACATTTTAAGGATTTAACACATAATCTCTAATGCACTGTATGTAGGAACATTTTAAGGATATAATACATAATCTCTCATGTACTGTATGTAGAACATTTGACATTTTCTCTAACAATATATAATGTACAGTATGAGGAACATCTTACAGTATATATAATAATCAAATATGTGTAGAACATCTTACAGTATCTAACTATTCTATCATTTTATTTCCTGAATAACCGACATACCCTATCTTACCCATCATCTGATATCTAATTTGTATTACTGTGACCTCATCCCTCTACTAATTCGCCATTTCTGAATCTTATCTTTATAATACCCCATAACTACAATCCAATCTCTACAACATCAAATCTGTAACATCTAATCTTTCTCAAGCACCCAGAATGGAGTGGATATGCTTCAGGCTTGTTCATATTATTGGCCAAACCAACCCATGACTGTTACCTGATGACTATTTAGTTGTCAGAAGTTCCCAACAGTCTGTCGCACTGAATGTTCCTGTCCATCAGTGTCTCCAAGGACTGTTATTGTTGTTGTTGACAATGACTCAACAAGCGGCTGAGCGACTCGTCTCGTCAATCTGAACCCTGCTTCTATTGACTGAAATTGCGCCAGCCATACATGACAGAGTCCTTTAATTTTTTTCCATGCTTTTTTGTTATCTTGTTTACCAGGCGCCGTTTGTCTTTTGCATCATTTACTTCGGCACTTTCACTGAGGCTTTGGCCACGTTGATCTGACAAGCTTTTATGTGGAGATGACTCGACAGAAGTTAAGACTGTTCTGAGCTGATTCTGAATGTTTGGACCTTCTGGAGGAGATTGTTACACATGTCATTCCAGTTCTTTGTTGGCTGCTGTTTGTGACTCCTGCTTCAGAGAGGGTGAGAGGGGGTTGTGGCTGAATCCTGTCTGGAGCTGTACTCGACAGGGCTCTCTAGAGCTGGCTCTCTTTGTACTGCTTCCCACAAAGGACAAAGGTGGTCACCTGCATTATTTCGATGAAATCAATGGATCAGAGTCCAAGTGTGGAAGTGCCTATGTGTTTGTGTGTGAGAAAGAGAGAAAGAGATGGAAAGAGACAGAGAAAAGAGAGACAGAGAAAAGAGAGAGAGATGCACTATATGCATGTCAGTCTGCACAGAGAATGGAAACAGTCTACAAAGACATCAAAAACGAGGGTGTGTGGGAAGATGATAAGGACCATCGTGAAAAGCCCAGGTAGTGGGTACTTAGCTATTGCCGCTGTGAAGAGTCCATCAGGGTGGTGTGGTCACGTCCTACTGGGGCTCCTTCACAAGTCCCGCTGACTGATCCCACACACCATTGCCTTTGTTCATCTCCCAGAATAGCTATCAGGATGGAGACTTTGTACATGTACCTTTGAGATCTTGCTGGGCATGGCTGGCTTGCTGGTGGGCGAGTGGGCTGGCTGGCTGACTTGCTGGATGGCTGGCTGGCTGCTTGGCTATTAGTTTTCTATTATCCTTTGTGTAAAACAGGGAGCCTGCAGTGCCAGTAGTCAGTAGTCTGTCTGGGACATCAGATGTTTTAAGACTGGGAAATGAACACAATTAGCCTGAGATGAGGAGGAACATCAGGCCTAGCTCAAAGACAGACAGACAGATATGCAGATAGATAGGCAGGCAGGCAAGGAGACAGACAGACAGACAGACAGACAGACAGGCAGGCAGGCAGGCAGGCAGGCAGGAAGGCAGGCAGGCAGGCAGGCAGGCAGGCAGGCAGGCAGGCAGGAAGGCAGGCAAGGAGACAGACAGACAGACGCAGACAGACAGACAGGCAGGCAGGCAGGCAGGCAGGCAGGCAGGCAGGCAGGCAGGCAGGCAGGCAAGGAGGCAGACAGACAGACAGTCAGAGACAGACAGGCGGTTGAGGGTGTGTAGCAGACTCAGACACATTCTGTTTGCCTTTCTCTGCCACCAACATGGTGAGAGACTTTCATAATTGTATCATTAACGTCGTTCTGCATAGCAGGATGGTATTGCTTCTGCCTCAGGAAGCATCTTTGCCAGGGTGTCTCTGTTTTTGTTGATCTGTGTGAAAGGAAACAAGCTGTTATGTTGTCCTTATAGAGGCTGAGAACACACAGATGACTGAACACAGGTGCACTGTATGGTTTTACTCTTGTGTTTTTACTGGTTTGTTTCGCATCCTTATAAAGGAAGTGCATGCATGTTTGTATGTGCACGTGCTTGTGTGTGCTCGGGTTGTTTTTCTGTCTGCTTGTGCGTTGGTGTGTATATGTGTGTGTGTGTGTACATATTTGTGCAGTACGTGTGTGCGTGTACGTGTTTGTGCAGTGTGTGTGTGTTTTAATGAATGCAGTGTAGTTCTGTCACCTGCTTGCTGTTCTAATGTCACCAGGATGCAAAGAAGGCCGACTCTGAACAGGATCTTAAATATTTAACCGGAGAAAGGGGGGGAGAGGGAGAGAGAAGAGAGAGAAAACGAGAGTGAGAGGGGTGGAGAGTGAGGGGGGAGAGAGGGAGAGAGAGGAGAGAGAGATGTGGAGTGAGCGCACAGCAGAGAGTAGGTGGGTGCTAGAAATGTGAGGGAGGGCGAGGGAGCCAGTAGGTGAGCCTGCTTCTCAGAGTGTGGCCGTGTCTCTGAGGGCAGGCCACAGGGATCAGGACACATCTGGCCTCTAATTGGATTAACGCAAATTTCTCCAGAATAGCCACCAGGTAGCACTCACCTTTACGTAAGATGAACTTGTCCTTTTTTAATTTCATCTCCTCTCTCTTTGCTAGTGTGTGTGTGTGTGTGTGTGTGTGTGTGTGTGTGTGTGTGTGTGTGTGTGTGTGTGTGTGTGTGTGTGTGTGTGTGTGTGTGTGTGTGTGTGTGTGTGTGTGTGCGTGCGTGCCAGTGCCTGTGTGTAGGTGTATGCATTTGTGTCTGTCTATGTGTGCCCGTGTGGTTATGTGTGGGCGTGTGTGTGTGTGTGTGTGCCTTGGTGTGTATGAGAGACACCAATGAAAAAGTTAGCCCAGAACTTTGGTGTGCAGGGAAACGGAGAGCTGGCAGACAGCTTGTAGCTCAGCCTGTTTCAACCCTGGCGTCCAACCAAGACTGACTAATCACCAGCTAACACATTTACATGTGTAACACTGTCTTTTCAATTAGGCGTGAGAGCAGGCCAGCCCAGGGCCTGACTAGCAATACCATGACTGCACCACACTATCACCTTCACACAGAGAAGCTGCATCAGTCATAGTCAATAGTCATTTGGGGAGAAGGGGCCGTGACATCAGACCGTATCAGAGAGCTCTCCAAGTGTACTGCGGCAAAAGGTCACAAACTACAACCGTGACTTTTCAAAGTTTCTATTCGAGCGTCCAGCTGAATTGTTAAGAAATGACTTTTGGTCTGCCTCAGGGGTTACGTGGCTGGAAATATATATTATACGCTGCCTGCCTACCTTCATTGTTGGCGGTGTTGTGGGTCGATATTTTGGCTAGTTAGGACTGCACAGTGTGACTTATATAGTGTGAAATAGCATAAATAGCATAAAGTATTTATGAGTGTTTATGAGTGTTTATGAGGGTTTATGAGGGTTTATGAGTGTTTATGAGGGTTTATGAGTGTTTATGAGGGTTTATGAGTGTTTATGAGGGTTTATGAGTGTTTATGAGTGTTTATGAGGGTTTATGAGTGTTTATGAGTGTTTATGAGTGTTTATGAGTGTTTATGAGTGTGTCCTTTGTTCCTGGCAGTGGGGTGTCTGCCTGGGGAGTGTAATTGAAGTTATTTGTAAAGGCGAGTGGACCCTGGACATGTTGGCTGGCTGGTGGACCAGACCCAGAACATGTGCGCATGTATGTGTGTGTGTGTTGTGTTTTCAAACACACACACACGTTGACCCCACACACACGGACGCCGCATGGCCCCTAGTGAGACTGTGACTGAGTGTAGAAGAGCAGACTTCATCAAACACTGAAAAGCTTTGCGACTGAGACTGGCAGGACACTACCAGAGACCAAGTGTAAACCAAGGCACCTATGTCAGTCACTAAGAAATAACAGGTAACATTTAAGAGTCATACCATCATAAACCATATCCTCATGAACCATACCCTCTTGGACCATACCATCATGAACCATACCCTCATGGACCATACCCTCATAAACCATATCCTCATGAACCATACCCTCATGGACCATACCATCACGAACCATTCCCTCATGGACCATACCCTCATGGACCATACCATCATGAACCATTCCCTCAGGCCAAACGTATCAGGCCAAACGTTTCTCTTCACTTCCCAAGCCAGTTTCTGAATCAATAAGTATTCATGGAGCCTGTAAGCTTGGTGTGTGTGTGCTTTATAAAGAGCTGATAGGAGAGAAGATAAATAGATAATAGATTTACAGAAACTCTGAGAGGCTTCTGTTGCTGCTGCGCTCCCAACCTGTGGATATGAAAGAGAGGTTTACTCCGAAAGAAACTCCTGAAGGTAAAAATAACTAAACAAAGGATCCAGGAAATGCCGTATCAGACGGTGCTCAGCACGACCAGAGGAAGCTCTGGCGGGAACAAAACGTCTTTGCCGTTTCTTCGAGTGGATCGGAATATCTGCGACCCCTTCCAATCGCTTACAACTTTATGAGTGTTGCCATGGTGTCCTGGGAGGGCTCGATGCATCTCTCTGGAATATCTGAACCTCTTGCTCATCACTGGAGGTCAGATATCATTAGTGTGTGAGATGAGACCATGAACCTGAGGGGTGTTTAGGATGCAAGTGGTTAAGACATAGGGAGAGGCCACTTAGGCCGCTTTACATAAAAAGATACATTCTCTCTTTCCCCACCTGTGATAACACGCTCACAGCCACACACACACACTCACAGCCACACACACACACTCACAGCTACACGCACACACTCACAGCCACAGCCACACACACACACTCACAGCTACACACACACACACACACACACACACACACACACACTCACAGCCACACACTCACAGCTACACACACACACACACTCACAGCCACAGCCACACACACACACTCACAGCTACACACACACACACTCACAGCCACACACTCACAGCCACACACTCACAGCCACAACCACACACTACCCCTTGAACTGTTTAAAAATCTCCTATATCAATAGTGCAGAATGCTCCGGTTGAGGTTAGAAGGCAGGCACACACCTTAATGAGACTTATCAACCAGAGTCTGGTTTTGTACACAGCGGGAGCGCAGGGATTGGTTGTTACCTGTGTCACTGTGGGTACAGTATAGTTGACTTTACTCATTTGCCTTTGAAAAACGTTCTGATGAACCTCTGATTCAGCTTTGGAACCTATCCATTTCACTGCCAATGATAGTGTTTTTTTTGCCATTGACAGATCTATCTGGAGGGAGGTACAATTTACTTTACATTCAGCCAAGACATTTGTTTCCTACAGCAAGGCCCTGGCCTGTGTGAGACAGGGGCTGGATCGATGGGAAGATTGATGCAGGATCTCAGACTGTACTGTACCTCGGTGGTTAGACCTACAGGTGGATCAGGGAACTGGGCTCTTGCCCTGAGAGGTTGTGTCGGTAGGAGAGGGTGGAGAGATGGGGGAGGGGTGGAAGGAGGGAGGGAGGAGGGAGAGAAAAGATGCTGGAAGAGACTGGGAGGCTGGGTAGAGAGTGGGAGAGGGATGGGTCTGGAGGGAGAGCAACAGGGAGGAGACCCAAATCAGAGGGGCAGTGACTGGGGAAATAATAATAAGACTATATTTCCAGAGCACATTTCATACTAGAATTGCAGCTCTAGGTGATTTACATAAAATCAATAAAAACAAATGTAAAAAAAAAAGTCTAAGTAATAAAAGTAATAAAACCCTTCTGAACACAGGCCACAGTCTTTGCGGGCATGGGAATAGGCAGGGGAGGGATTGAAAAGGTGGAGGGGGAACGTAGGAGATGGGATAGTTGGTTGATAGTAAACGGAGGGAGACAGTGATGGATAGACAGGAAAGTAAGGGAAGAGAGAGAGAGGAAGTGAGGGCAGAGAGGGGCTAATGCTTGTGGAGAACGAGACCAGCTGTATTTAGAGCCAGAGGATCATGGAGTATCGCATTATTGATGCATTAAAAAGAGCATGTGAGCGGGCAGAGGAGAAAGTCTCGCTCCAATCTCTTTAATTAGCTTTGTGTGTGCACTTACACACACACACACACACACACACACACACACACACGCACACACTCTCACACACACACACAGATCCATAAAAATGTCAAATTGTATGAGAAACATTGAAATATTCCTGTCTCTCAATCGTTAACATAATTAGACAATCCATCCAATCATGTCTTCTGTTTTCTGTTTCAGAATAAAGTGCTGAACATTGATGGAGTGAAGGTGAAGCTCCAGGTAGGAAATGGAATGAAAGTTATTGAGCCTCGAAATGTAACAATGGGATCCAGCACGCAACCTCGGACGTGTGAAGTGCAACCACTACCGGTTATGCCAACGGAAATCTAGTAGCTCACTGGCACTGGTGGCCTTTAAATGGAGTACACGCTGAGTACCTTACATTACTGTATATGTGAATAGAAACGGCCTCAGCTTCTCTCAGTCTCCCAGCACGCACTGCTTTGTCGGGGGTAATAACGCCACATGAAGTGGACCTCTGATGCTCGCTGCTGATTCAATCAACATGAAACATTTCCCCATTTAGAGACAAAGTAGATTTAAAAGACAATCAGGATTTAGTGGCTCAATGACCATAAATCTTCTTCCAGACTATTAGCTCCCACAAACGTTCACTGACTCCTCAGCCTCTAGCATCCCCAGCCTCTAGCCTCCCCAGCCTCTAGTCTCTACAACCTCTACCCTCCCCAGCCTTTAGCCTACAGCCTCTAGCCTCCCCAGCCTCTACCCTCCCTAGCCTTTAGTCTACAACCTCTAGCCTCCCCAGCCTCTACCCTCCCCAGCCTTTAGCCTACAACCTCTAGCCTCCCCAGCCTCTACCCTCTCCAGCCTTTAGCCTACAACCTCTAGCCTCCCCAGCCTCTACCCTCCCCAGCCTTTAGCCTACAACCTCTAGCCTCCCCAGCCTCTACCCTCCCCAGCCTTTGGCCTACAACCTCTAGCCTCCCCAGCCTCTACCCTCCCCAGCCTTTAGACTACAACCTCTAGCCTCCCCAGCCTCTACCCTCCCCAACCTTTAGCCTACAACCTCTAGCCTCCCCAGCCTCTACCCTCCCCAGCCTTTAGCCTACAACCTCTAGCCTCCCCAGCCTCTACCCTCCCCAACCTTTAGCCTACAACTTCTAGCTTCCCCAGCCTGTAGTCTTTACAGCCTCCTGCCTCCTGCCTCCCCAGCCTCTAACCTACAACCTCTAGCCTCCCCAGCCTCTAACCTCCTCAACCTTTAGCCTCCTCATCCTCTGGCCTCCCACCCCCAGCCTCATCAGGCAGGCATTGTTGTTTATTAGCTTGGTTGTTTCCTCTGTGTCAAATAGAGCTGCTAATTATACCAATCAGTCTAAACAAGCCTAATTAGAGGTCGTTGGAAGTCTGCAATAAGGCTTATTAAGGAGATTTTTTGTTCGCGCTAATTGGCCCCAGGCTGTGTGCGAGCAACGCGCAAGCACCCAGGGAATGATTTGGTCCCTCATGTAAATGCCATTCCTCACTACCACTGAGGGATGGGTCGTGGGGGGAGGAGTCCCAGGGAGATAGGAACCAGACACTGGATCAAAGCCTACTTGCATGAGCGAGAGAAGGAGAGAGAGAGAGAGAGAGAGAGAGAGAGAGAGAGAGAGAGAGAGAGAGATGTGGGAAACAGGAATGGGAGGAGGGGGGTCGCATAATAGAGAAAGAGGAAGCAAAGGAGTGAGAGAGATAAGCGGTAGAGAACAGGAAGCTGCATAGCAAGCCACACAGACACACACAGTGTTCACGTGTCCCAATAGTGCAAAGTTGGCTTTTGAAAATGTGAAAATGTCATCACCTAGTGCTCGTCTGGTCTGGAGGAAGTGTTGTTGTTGCTAGGCACGCCGGTGGTGAGAGACAGCCGTGGCTGGAGGGAGATCCAGCTATTTAATTAGCTTAGGTCCACAGGGGTTGGATAGGAGGCCGTCAGGGAGGCGGCCACCGGTGATTAATATTCATCAACCCTACCCCGGACCTCGTCCTGTCTGCAACCCTCCTTCTCCTTTCCTCTCTTCTTCTCCTCTCCTCTCTTCTTCCTCGGTCCTGCCTTCTCCATCCATTCTCTTTGGCCTCTTTGGTCTTTCTCTCCATCCTGCCACGCGTCCCCCGCTCCTCTCCCTCCTGCCTTCCTCTCTCTGTCCTCGTCTCCTCCTCTTCCTCATCTCCCTCCTCGTCCTCACCTCCCTCCTCCTCTTCCTCTCCCCCCAGATCTGGGACACGGCTGGACAGGAGCGCTTCCGCAGCGTCACCCACGCCTACTACCGTGACGCCCATGGTGAGGCTTACACACACACATACACACACACACACACTCACATACACACAAACACAACCATATACACTCAAATGCATACTGTACATGTGAAAGCACACACACATGCACAAGCACACTTACAGAAGCACACACACACACACATACATACATGCACGCAAAGATAATTGTAGCATAGTTAGAATGGTAAACATTTTCTTGTCAAAATGGGACTCAGCCCTATTACATATTGAAAGATGCTCCAGTTTATGTTGCCCATCAACCTAATGTGCAGACTTCATATACATATCAGAGCCACTTCATTAAGTCATGTTGGATTGATGATGTAATTGCCTGTATTGCCTGTACATGATGTATGTGGTTTGGTCTATTGTGCGAGTGCCCTTTGACTGCCACTATTTGTCATTGTTTGTCTTGTTTATTTCCTGTGTCTTCTTGTGTTTGCCTTCTTATTGGCTGAGAGGCTGAACCGTATTACGGAATCATACAAAGCAGGTTCCCTGCATGTTGGATGTCACTTTGGAGTCGCGTGTGGCCATTCATTATTCATGGGCGAGGACGGATGAGGATGAGTGTAGCAGGATGAGGGCAGCCAGAGTGTGTATCCTGGCTCTACGGCAACACTTCGGCTGCGGGATCAGGTGTGAGCGGGGTGACAGAGTTGTTACCCTCACTCACCGACACACACACACGCTCATTAGTGTGAGTGGAGAAAGAAGTTGCTGAAGTCAGAGATTGTCTGACTATCTCATGGGGAGGAGGAGGAAGATTGCAAATGAGGAGCGAGCATAGAGGAGGAGCATGGGGAAGAGAAAGAGGAAGGAGAGGGAGGAAGTCTTGTTGGCTGTGAAGCCACTATCCCTTCTGGTTACTCTGGCTCTACACTCCACATGATGAAAGGGAAAAGCTTGCGTGTGTGTTTGCATTGGGTCAATCTCTTCTAATTGCGGCAAGCCTCCAATCCTACCTCCCTCCAATCCTGGAGGAGGTGGGAGGGGGGGTGGGGAGATGACCTTCATTAAGCCCAGTCGCAGGCACCTTCCCTGGGATCATACCTGCGTCTGCACCATCCACCTTTGAAGCACCAAGATGTATGTCATACTGCTGTGAATACCAGGTCGGGGAGACGCTGAAGAGGTTAAGTATAGCCCAGGCCCACTGGGAGGTGACTGATGGGATATTGATTATACTGATGATATTGAGACATCACTGTGGGGTTGCTGGAAGGGGATGAGAAGATGCTTGTCCTTGTCTGCTCTAGACAACCACACATCCCAAAGGCCTCAGTCATGGGAAGGCTCCAGAAGTCCCTTGACCCAGGGGTTGTTTTCGTGCAAACATCTCAACCTTCACCCAGTGCGCAGTATCAACGATAAACACACATCTGCCTCCACCTTTTTTCCCGTAAAGAAAAAAAAAAGAGATTTGAAGGGACGAGACTAGATTTTGACACTGACGCCATGCCATCTTTACCAGTCAACTTCTCTCTTTACCCCCCCGTCAAAAGTTCTCTCTTTTTTCTTTCTTCGCATCCTTCCCTCTCTCCTCCTCCTCTCTGAGGACAGTACCCCAGAACATCACAAAGCTATCAGATGATTTTATGAAATACTACGCCTTTCCGATGGATCCCTTGATCATGTACTGTATCTTGTCAGATGCTCCGCTGGGACAAATACAAGCAATTTTAAATATCAACAGGAAATTGCTCATCCTCCTCTCAAATACATATTTGCTCTGTTATGAGCCCACAGCATCCGAGAATGTGATTTTCCAGGACGTTTTAGTGGAACCCAAACAACTTCAGAGGCCCCTGTGAGACAGGCAGACGGTTCCTTGTGAAGCCAGAGTACTGAACCGGGATACCAGGCTCATGTGGTTTAACCAGCTCAGAGGCCGATGTTCCAGACAGATCTGCCCCCGACGAGGCTGTCTGAACACACTCGCACGCACGGACGCAGAAACTCACACAAGTACAAAGGAACACGCACACAGAAACTCACAGAAGTACAGATTCAAACACACACACACACACAAAGCAGACTCCCTCTGACATCGGTAGAAATCCAACGGGTACAGACGTTCGTCACACACACGGAGCTCCAGGAAGATGGTGGGCTGCTTCCTCCTGCCATCCCTTCACCAGGGATGTACCAGACAGTAAGCCAAGCATGGAAAGCTTCCTTTGATCAATACCAACTGAGGCCGTGTATCAGTAACGAGAGACATAGCGATGGAATGAGAGGAAGGGAGAGAGAGACTGGCGAGAGAGACCAATGGAAAGGGAAAGAGAGCGAACGAAAGGAGAGAGAAAGAATTCGAGAAAGGGAGAGCATGAGGGCAGGTGAGGGCGAGAGGAGAGCGGGGCACAGGGCGGCCACCGTGACAGAGTGTCAGACTAAGACAAACAATGTTGTAGACCGAGCCCCGCGGATACTCCTCAGTGATTGATGTTGGAGTCCTATCCTCCTCGCTGAGAAGAGAGAGAGAGAGAGAGAGAGAGAGAGAGAGAGAGAGAGAGAGAGAGAGAGAGGGCGATCATCAACACGGCTCTCTCCTCCTCCTTCCACTGCTCTTTCCTTTGCTTCAACTAACGACAATAACAAAAAACATCCGCAACTCTGAGACTGGCTGCAGCTAGTTTCCTTAATGTGGAAGCGGCACTTGTTTTCCAAAGCGTGTGTTTGTGTTTGTGTGTGTGTGTGAGAGAGTTCTAAGTGAATTTCGTACCACATTCAAAAAGAAGTGATTCATTCTTCTTCAAAGCATCGCATCCTCCCACCTCTTCATTTGTCTATTCTCGGTCACACGTTCCTTGTCTGTCTCTCGCATCCTTCCTGTTTTTCCGTTCTCTCTCTCTCTCTCTCTCTCTCTCTCTCTCTCTCTCTCTCTCTGCTCGTTTGGTGCCTCATCTAGTCAGGACTCCCTCGAACTCTTTTGTTGCTTTTCCTCCCCTCGCGTCTTTCTCCCTCCCTCCGTCATTCCTCCTTTCACCTGCTTGTCTGTTCTTTCTCTCTGCCGTGCCTCCATGGAGCCCACGGCAGCTGCTGTCTCTCCTTCGCTCAGCACATCCCATCTCTAGTGTTGTGTTGACAGGACTCACTAAGATCCTCCGTCAATCTCACCTCTGAGTTCGAGGCTTGGCAAGCACTTAGTCTCACAAGCTGCCGTTCTGTACTGGCATGTCGTCTGTCGACTCTGAAACAGACTGAGGGGATGGGTCGTGTGAAGTTATGTATTTTGGAAATGAGTTTGAGTCAAATCTAGAAACAGCTCTTACACAATGGGGTGCGCACACAGTCAAAGCTGTGTGCGCACAGCTCGTACAGAACTCGTACAAACTCGTACAGAACCACTGCAGTTCTGAAGTGTTCTTGCTCCGCGTTACTGATCCAGTATGTGGGGTGTGCAGTGAGTGAGAGGGCTAGATAAAGAGCTAGTTGTCTCTGAGAGCTCAGGCTGCAGGACAGAGGCAGACACACCTCTATCAGGGCAACAGAGAACCCGCAGGGGTGAGCAATGACCACACCGTCATAGTCTGTGCCTTCTGTAAATGAAAAAGCAGGGGAATCCTGTATTCATTGGTGAGAGGTTCAAGAGGGCGAGCCGAAAGTCAAGCTGAAAATTAACATGAGAACAACAGAGGGAACTTTGAATTAGTCGTTGACTTGGTGTTGCTGTACTTGCTTATTCACTTGATTTATCTTCTCCCCCCCCCCTCTCTCATCTGTCACTCTGTCTGTCTCTCTCTCTCTCTCTCTCTGTCGCTCCCTCTCTCTCTCTCTCTGTCTCCCTCCCTCCCTCCCTCCCTCCCTCCCTCCCTCCCTCCCTCCCTCTCTCTCTCTCTCTCTCTCTCTCTCTCTCTCTCTCTCTCTCTCTCTCTCTCTCTCTCTCTCTCTCCTATCTTCCCATCTCAGCCCTCCTGCTGCTGTATGACGTCACCAACAAGACATCATTCGACAACATCCAGGTAGGCGATCCTCTGTTTTACCCTCCTAGCGATGTACTGTAGAACGCTGATAAAATAGCCCATAATCCAAAAGTCTTTGTCGCCATGGAACCCATGTGAGAAGCATGTAAGTGGCTGGGGTGTGTGAGGAGGAGTAGCATTGTCTGACAATGGAGTGAGCAATAGTTTCTTTGAAATTGGTGTCTAAGGGTGTCAACGTATAACAGAGCAATCCTATATCATTATGTCTGATGAGAAGGTATGGAGAAGATCTTCACCCTTATTATTTCTCTGCTGCTGCCAGTGAAAAGAAGCTAAAGCAAGAGAATGGTACCAAAAAAAGAGAGACCAAAAAAAGAGCATTGGATGGAGGAGAGAGCGTACGTGTGTGTGTGTGCGCGGCCGTGCGTGTCTGTAATTGGCAGGTATTGCAGTAGCTCTAGCCCCCCAAGGATTTGCTGATTCCTGTTCTGTCTCTGGTCCTCACTTCCTAAAGCACCTGGAGTGTGGGTGGGGGGGGGGGGGGGGGGGGGGGGGGGGGGGGTCCATCTGCCTGTCCATCTTTCTGACAGACCCCTGATCTGTCCATCTGTCCATCCCTCCCTGTTTCTGAGGCCTCCCTCTCCTCAGGGGCGCTGTAATGATGAACTGATGGGCATGGAGGTAGTATCACAAGCCTGCTTTCAGCTCGTCGTCCAGAATGTTCACCTGTCATAACTACAGTTTACCTCAAACTTTTTAAGCCTTCTTATATGACAGTACAGTCAATTCGGAAACATATTGTAAGAAAAGGTGTAGCTGTATTCTATTACTACAGATGCAGACCAGATGCAGAAGGGAGGTGAGGGGATAGAGGAGAGGTCCTGAGTCCTTTTTTTAAAGCATCTGCACCCTCACAGTACCCAGGAACACCGCTCAATTCTGCTCTCCAAGGCCAATATTTATAAATGACTGAAAGACACGACGATAGACCAGAAATTTGGAATGCTTAGAATCTTCCACTTGAATGTGTGTGTGTATCTGAATAGCCGCTTCAGGTCTAGTCTTGGGCAGAACAACTCTTGTGGTCTGGAACTCGCATCAAATTCCAGCGTTGGCACTTCCAGAGCCTGGACTACAGTGTTGGTGCCACCACCTCCACCAGAGGTTCCTGAGGTGCCCAGTGGCCTGGTCGGGGTCCAGTTGAGGCTGCATACTCTGCCAAAGCCCTCTGCCTAACAATGGCATGACTAATCAATGGCTGCGAAATTGAACAGGGATTTATTCTCTCAAAGTGTATTGCATGCTCCTTTATGTTCCAGTCCAGCCCTGTTAAAATGGCAGATGTTCTCTGCGGTCTCCGTCTCTAGTGTGGAAGAGGCATCTGTCAGGTTTTCGGGGGCTGTTTCGTCAGGGGTTTGGCTTTGTTGAAATGGAATGTTGTTTATGTGTGTGTGTCTGTGTGTTAGGGTGGCCTGTACAATATGAGTATGTGTGTGTGTGTGTGTGTGTGTGTCCGTGCCTGCGTGTGAGAGATGGGAGAAACCAGGGAAGGTAAACATGGACCGTAAACCTTTTCTGTCTCTCCACCATCTTCCCGCGTCCTCGGGGCATGGGAGAGGGGGAGAGGCAGCTTGCACTCTGCCGCTAGTTAAATGTCATGTTGCCTTCTCACAGACGGGAGTTTCTGTTGGGAACATGCTTGGCTGCAGTCTGGGTCTTGGAGAAACTGGGTGAAAGGGAAATAGGATTGAGATGACATTTACATGAATCTGTCAGCGTGTGTCTAGTTATGGAGTCCAAATGAAGACATTTGTCCTTTCACAAACTCGGAAGCACAGTATGTCATTGTAGGACGACATGCCGTGCTTCGCCCTGCTCTGCCAGGATTGTGGCTGCGTGTGCTTCTGTACTGACGTCATCCATGGTTCTTCATCGCTGTCATCTCGTCACGGGTCGACTGCTGCCCTGTAATTTAGGAACCTTAACTGACCATCGAGAAGTGACCTCATCACGGTCACCTTCCCTGCCGTCGTTATTGTCACCGTCGTCACCTTGATCCGCATCGCTGTTATTATTTTCATCGCCGTCATCATCCTCCTCATCACATCCTCTCTCCCATAGCATCCCCTGGCAACTGCCTATTCTTGGTTTTGATCCATCATGCACAGTCTGATTTTGCCCAATCATGGTGTCAAAGCAAAGTGCTTCCCTTCCCCCTCGTCCACTGGCGGCCAGGACATTTCCATGACCTGACCTGTCGCCCCCCAGGGGCCAGACCATACACGGCTCCTCACATCCACCAACACTGATGCCTCACGCTCTGGCACTTAGACGTTCTGCAGACGTTCCAATTCAATTTCATTTATCTGTGCGTGCCAGGGGGAGGGCTGATGGTCACTACTGAGATTTTATAGACAGGCAGTCAGTGACATTCAGTTGCACTGACTCAGCATTGAAGCCTGGTGGCAAGTGGTGCTTGGGATGACGTTTTTTCACCTGGTTGAACCAGCAAAGTAAGGAAAAGTACTTTGAAACTACTTTGAAAAACTTCAACTTTTTAGAGTAGCTTAACCCCAACCCTGTATTCCATTTGAACATTTAAGTAATGGTAATAGGTAATGTTTTAAGCTATTCCATCGGTTCTCTCACAAAGTAGGGAGAGAATCATGATTTTCTTCTCTCTATCAGATGTGATTATGTGCATTGTTATGCAATACCTCTTCATAATTATAGCTTTTTGTCCGCTAAGTGCTTTCCTTTATGTGAAGCTGGAGGTGTTACTGTTTTGAGATTGGCACTTTGTCTGGTTACCCAGGCGATGACGGAGTCAGGGGAGTGATACAAAAACTGTGATTAGAAAATCCACAGCAGGAACAGTCCTGCTACACAACACTACCATGGAGGATCAGGAAATACTTCAGCATGATTACAGGTTCCATAAGCTCACACAGTGTTGGATATGCAATTCCCATCAACACAATGCTGATAATGGATATGTTTGTGTGCTGAAGGCCAACGAATGGCAGGAGTTGTTTTGAAATGTTTTTATCTGGACTGAGTCAGGAGCTATTTTACATCTAAAATTGTAAATCCTCATATGTGTAGCTAATAGTATGTTCTCTATGCTGTCTCTGTCCCACATAACACAACAGTAATATATGGATAAGGAGCAAACATCTGCCTCGGACCCCAGAGGCCTAAAAATGCTCAAACATTAAAGGACCCTAGACATGTCTTTGAGAAACAATGGAGTGCTAATTTCTAAAGATAACCATCGAACAAGAGGAATGCCTTGCATTCTATGTTGTTGGTTGCACACAAACACGACCTGCTTCCTCCTTACATAGCTCAGGATGAATGATATTCGATTTGCAACCAAAACTAACAAACCTTTATAAATCCATTTAGCTTTCTCTCCCTCTAGCAAATTAGCCTCTCTTTTATCCCAATCAGAGTCCAATGCAACGTAATCTAATTTGCGCTGCCTTTGATCCAATGTTTAACTATCCACCGTGAACAAACAGTTCTGAGTTTCTAGGACAACACCCTTCCTCCATTGTTCTTTAATCTTTGATTCATCCCCGGAGTCCATGCCGCTGAGCAAATTGAGATATTATTCTGGTGCAATACTGTCCTCCATAAAGCTCTTCCCCTTATCACAGTCAATAATACAAAATAAGATAACAATTACATACAATTTGCATTTAATACAATTATCATTGTCATCATAAATTACCAAAAGACTGAGTCTGGGTATAAATGGATTCCTTGGTTTAGCAAGGTGGATGCTTGAGATCCCAATCTGAAGGTAGAGCAAATGCCCTAAGAGGGAGAGAGGAATATGCAGTCATATCTGACCCTGATTCAGAGATGTTACTTTCAATAGAGAGCAAAGAGCAAAATACAGTCAGGATGTGACTAGCTAGATCACAGCATGTAGTGCTCAGACATGGTTCAGTTACTATTGATGACCATAGCTGTACATATCGATATGTTTCATTTGGGGTATTGTTACTAATATTAAAGTCTTGCAGCTCTGCGCTGTCTGGAGTGTATGTGAGATCTTGACATCTCTTCCAGCACACAGCAAAACAGGTCCTCGTTGGCAGTAGATTGTATTAAAGTGTTTATATATGGATCCTGTTATGGTTCCAGGGCCCAGATTTTTCTACCATAAAAATAGATATTTATTCTATTTTTTTATTAACCTGAATCCATGAGTTATTGTCTGTGATGATGACCGTAGTGCCAGTGAGGAGATTCAACCTGTACAGTAAGTGGATCCAACTTTTTCTACTATAGTGTATATTTTAGCACACTCTTGTTTAGAGCCTCTATAGCTTTATGAAGACTCATTGATAGATACCCCTACAGACTACACTGGAGCTGGTCTCTGTTCTAGTCGTGTGTGTCCAATTACTCCAGAATGAAAGTGAAGCTTGTCACACTAAAGGCAGAGAACGCCTTCAAACTCATAGTCAAGCTGTCTCTCCTCCTCTGTTGCCTTGAGGTTAAACTGCCTACACCGGGTGTTCTAATTGCATCTATATTTACTTGGTTTAGTTTCAAAAGCGAGACTTTCACCTGCTCAACCAAGGCCCTCTCGAAGCCCAGGGGTCGACCTCTCTCTCCCTCTGCTCTGAGAAGCCTCACTTCCATAACACCTCAGAAAATACTTTTATTTTCTTCACAAAAAGTGTTTTTTTTGGTCCTGACCAAAAGCATTGACTGCGGTTTGGAAAGGCAAATATTCAAAGCTGAGAGGTTAAGAAGGATTAGTCGGAGGAAGTGTGCTGCCAAGCGCTCTCCAGGGGAACCATCTCCTTTTAATTATCTTTCATTGTTGTCTTTTTTTCTTCATCTATGAGGGAGAAAGGATTGTCTCATATTGAACTCATGCTTAGTCCCTTCTCTATGACTTTCTAACTGGCATGAAAGCATCTAATGTTACTTACTATACACATTTTTGACTTCCTTTCTGTGGTAAACTGGAGGTACAGCAATGTGTTTCTGTGAATTATTTAAGGCTGAGATTTTATGTCGAGCACTTCTGGTTTAATGTTTGTTGTCAAGGTTTACAAGACTTGTGTTCTGCTGAGGTTGTAAGATTGTAACAGTCAGTGCTTTTAGGATGATTGATGTACATGATGGCAGACACAGAGAGAGGACTGTACCCCACATTACCCCCCATCTTACTCCCCCCAACTTTGGAAAAGCTTGGCAAACCAGCAAGCCGCAACACCGTAGGAGCAAAAGTATAGAAGTTTCATGCGGTGATTTACTCTACAAAGTTGTTTTCCATGGCTCTCATGTGGTCTTACTGTTAAGTGCATAAATCCCACTAATCCAGATCGTGTTTACCTCAAGGTCTCAAGCATAACCAGGTGCTTTTTCCCACAGAACTCCATCTAAAACTGACTCTGAGCTGTGTGTAGGTATCATCCTTCATGACTAATCGTCTGCTCTCGTTGACATGATGTCAGTTTGATTGACAGTCTGTGATTGAGTCATTGGACGCCCACAGACAGTAACTTGCGTCTGTGAAGTTATATTTACGATGATGTTATTGTTGCACAGTTTTAGAAAACACACTGTTCCTTGGGAATAACCACTTAATCCTTTTCTAGTATGTGCACTTATTATAATATATGCACAATGTATAGGTCAATTTGGATAAAATAATTTGTTAAATGAATAAATGTAGATGTAACTCAACTCCAACAAAACATACATTCTGGAATTTGCACAGTCTGAACACATACAAGAACAATTATCACATGAAAACCAGCATGTGAACATTCAGGAAAGGATGTAAGAATGTGCTGTGGCATTTATATTGAATGATTTAGTTGATGCCTTTTTCCAAAGCAATGTATGAAAGTGGTTTTGTGTGTGACAGATCTTGGAAGTGACAGGTCTAAACACTCTTCTTTCTGCTTCCTGGATCATGGTAGATCTCTAGCATGTCTGGCAAACCAATACCATAGAGTCTGTATAAGTTGGCTGTATGTACTGTAGGACTGGACTAAATGTTTCATGACATTTATGGATTGTGCGCTGTCTTCAATGATGTAGACTATTTAGCTTTATTCACATTAAAATCAGGACTTTTTTGTCAGACTAATAAATGCAGATTTTTAAAAATCTTTTTGGTATTTACCCTAGACAACCTTCAATCCTATCTTGCGCGATCAAATATTAATTTCCTCTTTTGTATTCATACATTTCGGATTTTCAAGTAAAAGTCAATTTACCATGTTTGCGACCACATTTGCTAGCCAAGAACAGTGGATGGACACATTTCACACACACCCTCGTCCCCACGGTGACTGCAGTCACTGTCGGTATGTGCAACTTGTGAAAGACCTCTCACCTTTGCTCCTAAGCGACGCTCGACAGCCCATAATGGCTTTCTGTGTCACAGATGTTCCAATTAGGGCCATGCAGTGAGCACACTCCAGGGATCCGCTGGGGCAACTCATCTGAGGGCCGTGTTGAAGCAGATGAGGCCAGGGAGGTCATGAATGTGAGAGTTGGATGGATTTACCAATGCTGGCTGACTGCTAATGTACCTTCAGAATTCTTAGATGAAGAAGTAGGAGTGGCCACGGTTTAGTCGTCATCAAAATTAAGGATGGAAGGATAGTGATATCAGAGGGGATTATTGTAGCGGTGCTGTCTCTGAGATAACTTCATCCAAGTCCCTACTTTGTATCTGTTTGTCTCTCATTGGATTTTCTATCTCTCGTTTCTTTCCCTCTTTTCTTTTCCTTCTCCCTCTCACTTTCTTTCTGACTCTCTGTCTCTCTCTCTCTCTCCAGCCATGATGTGAAGCTTGTTCTATGCTGTGGCTCTTCCTATTCCCTGCAGTGCTTCTGAAGCCAGAGATGAGGGCTTGAGGTTAAACTGCCTCCGCCGGGCATTCTAATTGCATCTATATTTACTTAGTTTCGTTTCAAAAGCGAGACATTCGCCTGCTCAACCAAGGCCGTCTCGAAGCCCAGGAGCCGACCCCCCTCTCCCTCCGCTCTGAGAAGCCTCACTTCCTTAACACCTCAGAAAATACTTAGATTTCTTTTCAGAAATTGATTTTTATTCTGCAAGCAATCTTTGTGTCCTAACTGAAAGTGTTGACTGCTATTTGGAAATACCAACCTGAAAAGTTGAGCGGTTGAGAGGGATGAGGAGCAGGGAGTTTGCTGACTACAGATTTCCAGGGGAACAATTTCCTTTCAATTATAATTTTTCTCTTTTTATATATATATATTTCTGTTTCTTTTTGGGTGTGCTCAAGCCTTCGGCGAGAGCGCAACCTTTGTTCTCTCACATATATATTATTATTATTATTATTATTTTTATTTCTTTTTGCCCCCCTAAAACTCAGTAAATACTTGGCCTACATAGACAACGTAGGTGTCAAAAGTTTCGTCTTGGTAGCGATTGAGTTGCTTCTATTGGAAATTACGTTCCGTTGCATGGTTTAAGCTTAAATTAAGTTTTTGTGGCGAAAAGTGAAGCTAACGGTGGCTAATTTGCTAGCCACAGTCACTGACGTTACTAACGTCACTGCGTCACTAACGTCACGAAAACACGCGTGACTACCTTTGCCAGAACATTCGTTTAGCATCTGTTAACTTGGGGGATAGCTAGGCTAACTATAACTTTACTGCAAGGCAGCTGCAGAAACGCCACAAGAAAAGAGGCCAGGGTGATAACTATTTACTCATTTTACTTTGTGATATGACACACAATTGTGATGTGTAATGTACAATATAAGCTGATATTATTAAGGAAGTACATCTACTTTCGGAAACAGTAGTCTACTATTTCACTGAAGTATTAGCATCATGACATTAGCCTGTGTTTCCCGGGCAACACATACTACAGTGGTCTATGATGTAGCGTTATCTGTTTTCAATCGTTAAAATAAACATTCCTCACATATACATTTTCGTTGTAGGATTTATTCTGACATTAGAAAACGATTTGTTGGTGAAATTACCATTACCTGTGGTTTCAAACCAGTGTAGCTCACTGCAACGCTGTAGCTTACGCGAGACACACTACAAAAACATCTAGCTACAGTACACAGCTGTTTAGGAAGTCAAACGGCGACAGAAAATGTTCGGCACTCCCCTTACTTAAATCAAAAGTCTATCTAACTACTAACCTGAACTTCATTGCCACAGCCTAAACGTTGTCAATCTGTTCATGAAAATAATTAATTTCAGCCTAAACCGTACAACGGAACGTTAAATCCAATTCAACCAACGCAATCGCTACCAAGACGAACACAGCAGTAGCCTAGTACTGTACCGTAGTAGTACAATTTACCGGGGCAGCTTCTCAACACAGGGCTATATCGCATTTTGCGTTGTTACTGACAATGATCGCTACCAGTGAGCTTTTTATGAATGAGCAATTTTCCACTAAATAAATGTCAAGCTTATTTACGTTTTGGGGGGCATATTTTCAGTTAGCAGATGGTACCGTTTGAATTGCGATTCCATCTTCTACTGCCGGGTAACGTCGTAGAATAATCTTCAAAGGGGTTGTTTATTCATGAATGAATGCAATATGAGTAGGCTAAATGCCTGAAAATATCATGAGAAGAGAAAAACTTAAAATTACGTTTAAATCATAGAGATTAGGTAAATTTTTACACCGGTCTGCAATAATGTCACGAAAACACGCGTGACTACCTTTGGCAGAACATTCGTTTCGCATCTGTTAACTTGGGGGATAGCTAGGCTAACTATAGCTTTACTGCAAGGCAGCTGCAGAAACGCCACAAACAAAGAGGCCAGGGTGATACATATTTACTCATTTTACTTTGTGATATGACACACAATTGTGATGTGTAATGTACAATATAAGCTGATATTATTAAGGAAGTACATCTACTTTCGGAAACAGTAGTCTACTATTTCACTGACATATTAGCATCATGACATTAGCCTGCGTTGCCCGGGCAACACATACTACAGTGGTCTATGATGTATCTGTTTTCAATCGTTAAAATAAACATTCCTCACATATACATTTTCGTTGTAGGATTTATTCTGACATTAGTAAACGATTTGTTGGTGAAATTACCATTACCTGTGGTTTCAAACCAGTGTAGCTCACTGCAACGCTGTAGCCTACTGTACCCGAGAAACTAGTGTGAGTAGCTAACAACAACTCCTCAGCTGTTTAAGTCAAACGGCAACAGAACATGTTCGGCACTCCCCTTACTCAAAAGTCTTTCAGTAGGGAAACTATCTGACTACTAACCTGAACTTCATTGCCACAGCCTAAACTTTGTCAATCTGTTCATGAAAATAATTAATTTCAGCCTAAACCGTACAACGGAACGTTTAATCGAATTCAACCAACGCAATCGCTATCAAGACGAACACAGCAGTAGTCTAGTACAGTACTGTACTGTAGTAGTAGAATTTACCGGGGCAGCTTCTCCACACAGGGCTATATCGCATTTTGAGTTGTTACTGACAATGATCGCTACCAGTGAGCTTTTTATGAATGAGCTATTTTCCACTAAATAAATGGCAAGCTTATTTACGTTTTTGGGGGCATATTTTCAGTTAGCAGATGGTACTGTTTGAATCGCGATTCTATCTTCTGCCGGTAAAGTCGTAGAATAATCTTCAAAGGGGGTTCTTTATTAATGAATGAATGCAATATGAGTAGGCTAAATGCCTGAAAATATCACGAGAAGGAACAACTTAAAAGGACGTTTAAGTCATAGAGATTAGGTCCATTTGTACACCGGTCTGCCAAATGTATTCGTTTTGATTCAGCCTGTCAGCTGCCTCTTGCAGGGGAAATGAGAAGACATCATATTTCATTCTACACTTCACTCGTATTTTGAGTTGTAAATGAGCAGCAAAAAAAAGATGCTTTTAAATCTATGTAATCTTTATAAATAATAAGTAGGCCCGATGCATTTTTATATAAAATATACAGACCCCTGTGCAACCGACGCAAGCAAGCACACCCTACAATTTCCCCAGAAATTGTATCCTCTCTAGTTTTTACTTGATCTGTGTCGTCAGCATATTCTCTGGAAAAATATTCAAGTCTATTTTGATTCATCATTAGTCCAATCTCTGTTCTGTCCTCTTAGCAAATGTTCAGTTACATTCTCAGAGCCAATATGAATCATCCCAAAAGGAACTTGTTCCAAATAACCTTACTGCCCTTCTAACTAGCATTACTGGTGTTGATGATCATTCTCACTCACATGCTGGGACTCACTCAAACTTGTTCTTGATACTTGAAGACAAAACCCAGGGAGTAAAGACTTAGTGGCTTTCCCTCTCTCCCTTTGTTTAGAGGAACAGGCAAGTCCATGTTCTTTCCATACCCCTACCCAGATGTCAGCTCTTAAGAGAAATTGCTTTGTTTTCTTGTCACCGGCAAATGAATTGAGGTTAGTACAGTTGTGTGTCATACTAGTGTGTGTGTGTGTGTGTTGTGTTGTGGTGTGTACGTGAAGAGGATAAACATATTCAGCACCCGAACCCCAACAGTTCCGACACATCTCGTCCCTGTAAACCCTTGGTACTAGCCTAAAACCTGCCACTGTGTCTGGTTAAGCTGCCATGTTGTTCTTGTCAACCTCCCTCCCAGGGCAACCACGCTCACATTCTCCCCGACTCTGGAGTTTCCTGCCTGGGCTTTGACTTGCCATGACTCTGCCTGAGGAGCCTCCACAGTACTGTCTTGTTGGGTTAGAGACTCTGATCAAAGCACAGCCAGAGCTGCACTGTCAACCATAGCAAATCCCCTCCGACAATAGTGTGACAGAAGTGTTTGGGAGCTGGCGGTGAGCTCAGTGACTTTCAAACATTTCCCTGCATGAGTGAGTTGAGAAAGTGGCCAAATAGAGTAGAGCTTTGATGCTGAAGTGTCGCTGTACTGTCCTGTAGTATGGATTAGAGACGATATACAGTAGTATCCATGTATGATCCCTATAGAATGGATTAGAGACGAAATTCATTATAATTAATACTGTCCTGTAGAATGGATTATAGTTAATATACAGTAATATTCATGTACTATCCCTGTAGTATAGATTACACATGACAGTATTCCTTCAGTATTGGTGTAGGATACATTTCAGATTGTTGTATCCCTGTTGTATGGTTGTAATATGGGTTGGAGATGATAGTATCATGTAGTATGGAATAGAGATGAGAGCGTTTCTGTAGTATGGATCAGAAATGATATTATTCCTGAAGTACTGCTATAATATTGATACAAATTCCTGTATCCCTGTGGTATGAATATGAGAGTACCCTGGTAGCACGGGTATAGTATTGGTTAATTATGGACAGACAAGGGGAACAGCACTTGCTGACAAATCGTTCACAATACTTGAACAAGGAAGGTGAAAGGTTATGGGAATACTGCACATCCAATATTGATCTACTGAATGATAGCTTTGTTTTCCAAAGATGTGGAGATGGCTCAGGAGACTGACTCAGCTCTCCCTCATTCTTCTCTCAGACAAGATCATTTAGGGTGCATCCATGCCCTGTTTACATCAGAAAACTAGACCAAAAAAACCCACACGTTGGTTGCGGGCTGTACCCTCACGTAGCACCAACCGTCATAGCAGTGACAGGAAGGCAAAATAGAGCAACAACCACAGTCCGTTTCCCTCTCATTACTTCTCGTTTTTTTCCTGCTCTTTCCACCTTTACACCTTTCCTGTGTTTCTTGCCCTCTCTGCCTTTCTTCTCACCTTGGCGTCTGTCAACTCTCCCTCGCTCTATTTCTCGCCCTCTCTCTTTCACGGTTCCAAACAGGTCATGAGGTATGGCTCGGATGATGGAGCCCGTAAAGATCGGATTCTCTCTTTCTCTCTCCTTTCCTTTCTCTCGCTATTCTTCTGTCTTTCCAACTCTCTCTTCGCCATCTCTTCTCTTTTCCATCTCTTCACCTTATCTCCACCATCCTCGCCATTGGCATCGAGACTACTATCGAAGCAAAGCGAGATCATCAGCATGCCAGGTGCATGCTGGGTACCGTGGGTGGAGGGATACATGACCTCCAGATGGCCTTTACTGTCCTCTCCTCCATCTGCGAAGAACAGACTGACATTTCACAGCATGGCCACGTCCTTCCATGGCCAGCAACTCAGTCAGATACAATTTTGTAGGTTTCTTCACATTTCATCATGTGGCATCAGTATTCTCCCTCTGCAGCTGTTTGCCCATTCAAATCAGGAGGCAACAACGTCTTAGACATCAATTCCCAGCCTTCAATTACCAAAGGTGTCTGGTGAAAGAAAAACACCATTCCTTCAAACAAGCTGATAAGAGGGCTTGTAATTGGACATAGAAGATGGGCTATACCAAAGCTGCCATGGAAAATGATTGATGTCAACAAAGTGAAAGAGGGAGAGGCCGAGAAAAGCATTTTAGAGGGAATGGGAGAGAGAGATAGGGAGAAAAAGAGGGAGAGAGAATGAAAAGAAGAGGGAGAAAGAGAGGCTAGCCGGAGACATTTAGACTTGTTGAATTGCACACGTTATTAATATATTTTTACCATATTGAGTTTGTTCATGAAGTGTTGTCCATTGAAATGTTAAGAGGGCTTAAAGGATAGCTGAATCAAACATTAGTCTGCTAATGTGTTGCAGGGGTTATAATGAATGTGTTAGGATTCCAAAAAGATATAAAGAGCAAAAAATAGAGATGGTGTCTTCTCAGATCTGGTTATCTCTCTCAATCATTTTGGAAGCACTTCAGTGCCTAGTGTCAGACCTACAGTATATTTCTAAACCTCGACCAGGCAAGCTAGCGAACATTGCTTCTGTTAATGACATTGTTTGTTTAGAATGCACCAGGCGGCTGCCTCTCCACACTTCATAACGACCTGTTAATCACACACCTCCTATTCATCTGGGCTCTGCCATCACATGCACACGCACCCAGGGACAGATAGAGTTAATTAAAACGTCTGTTCATTTTCCCCTTCTATCTTTTCTCCTTGTCTTCCTACCCTCTGCTCCTCTCTCTCTGTCTCTCTGTCTCTCTCTTTCTCTTTCTTTCTTTCTCTCTGTCTCTCTCTCTCTCCCTGTCTCTCTCTCTCGTCCTCTCTGTGTTTCTCCTTTTCTCTATATATTTATGTCTCCCTGTCTTCCGGTTTCTCTCTCTCTCTTGCTGTTTCCTGCTCTCTCTCCCACTCAATTTCTCTCTTTTTCATGCTGCTTTGTCGTCATCGCTCCTATATCTGCCGTATCGCTCTTGCGCGCTCTGCTCTTTCTATACCTCCTTCTTTCTCCCTCTCTTTCTCTCTTTTTATCCTGCCTTTCTCTCCTACCGCCCTCCTGCACTTCTCACTTTAGAGAATACCTGCAGGTGATTGTGATGTGTACGACCATAAAACAGGTATCAGAGCCTCTCAACATTCTCTGGCCCAGCCGGAATCAACCTGTGTGTGGATGAGCGACTGGTAGCGTACCTCATCAATATGAAAGATATATGACAGACATTTAGTGAGTCTCTTCATTCTACCTGAGTGTGTCTCTATAATGCTAGTGATTCTACATAAATGAAGATGCAATCCAATTCCCCAGGAGAGATGGGGGCAGGGATGACACCTGGACATGATGACTATGCTGGGTAAATTATCCATGAAGCTCCAGGGACTCTAAACAGCTTGTGGTTGTCTAATCACAGCCTATGGTTCATTAGCCGCCTAAACAGCAGGCTAGGAGGAGAGATACTTCAGACAAACTGTCCAGAAGGATGCAGTTAATTCCAGTAAATCGGAGACCTAATGGTCGAATACAAAAGATTCATAAAGGTCCCCTACATTCAGGATTGCCAGAGAACGACCACTCCGTGGTATATCAAAGATTGCCAAATGTGAGGGAAACAAACCCCTTGCTCAGTCATGCCCTGTTATTGTGCTTGCCCAAGGTAAAGTAGAACCAATGGCTCCTTTGTCTGTTGTCAGAACAGAGGGTGTTTATGTGGATGAGGGATGTGACAGCGCAGCTGTCCCATTCACATGTCTCCTGATAAAGGAAATAGATCAATTCAACAACCTTTGGCCTTGTCGATGGATGGCACGTCTATCTCACAGCTCAATATTGTTAAATACACTTGTGTTTGTATGTGTGTACATAAATGTGTGTGCGTATGTCTGTGTGTGGGCGGGTCTGATTCATCATGTGTAGCAACGCTTGTTTTGTCCATGAGGCAAAGTAGATTTCCAACAGCTTGTTCCTTGAACCAGTGATTTATTACTGATCACCTCCAGCAAAACAGATAGAACTATTCTATCATCATTATGGGCTCTTGATCTTTCACAAGGCTTGTAAAAACAAACACGACCCACAACCCAACATTACAAGTGTGACTGTGTTACTGATCCTGGATCAGTGTCGTCTAATGCTCTCAGAAGGTCTTCTCCTGCCTGCCGATGTAGCCTGGAGCCTGGGTGGGAAAGGCTGGATGGCCCCCTCCCCCTTACCTTCGTCTTCGCTGGGTGATTAGCAGCCTAAAGTGCCTCATACTCAGAGAACGAGAGTCTGGCTTTTCCGATCACGACACATCTCCTGCCTCATTACCTCCCAGCATTAAAACAAAGTTAATGGTATTTCTGTGCCCCTTAGAGACTGAGATGGACTGAGAGAGGCTGCTGTGTACTGCGTAACTGGCTCAGAGGATCGACAGAGACGCTTGTTAGGAAGAGAGACAACGTGGGACATGTAGTTCTGTGCTGTCTTACACCCACTATCTCATCTGTGTGAATTCTGTTCAATACACAGGCTGTCAAACAGGCTCCCAAAGGCACACACACACACTCATAGATGCTCGCTCCTTCACTGACTCACATACACACATCTAATGTTATAATATACATATGACATTATGTATAAGGCCATTCTGGGTAGATTCCACTGGTATTTATCTGTCTTTCTGTCCCCTAAACATGGCACTTATGGGTCACGGTCTCAGGACACTATGCCTATGACTGTTTCTAAAATTCGGACTAAGTTAGGAAAGAAGGCCTTTAGGTTTTCTGCGCCATCTGCTTGGAATAGCCTGCTGAATGAGTGTAAGGACCTGGTTATTCTAACTGAATTTAAAGGAATTGTAAAGTCGATGGAATGCGAGTCCATTGATAATTGTCTTAATTGTCTTAATAATTGTTTTAATTGATAATAGGATTGTATTTTTTTTTGCACTTTCGATGCGGTGCACTTTGAGCTTGTCTGTTGTCTTCATGTGAGTGTGTCGTTATTTCTGAAATCGATATGCTGCCATTCTTCGCCAGGTTTCTCTTGTACAAGAGATTTTTTTTATCTCAATTGGACAAACCTGGTTAAATAAAGGTTAATGGAGGAAAAAGAAAGAACCCACACCATGGTGTCTGTGTGCGCCTCCTCCATCTCCACACACTCCACAGTCCAACCTTGACTGTATGTGAGCAAGGCTTAAATCATTACGGCCATCCCGATATCCGTGTGTAATTACAACGGACCTAACTTGAAGTAAACCGCTTTGGACCTGCCATGCAACACAACAAAGAGATTGATTATTGGCCAGTCAGGAAAGCAATGTGGAGTATTTCACAAGGGGTCGTAATTAAGCATGGTAAATCTTTTGGCCTCGAGTGCTGAGATGAAGGATATTGTTTTAGCAGCCGGGCCGCGATCTATGCCCTTGTCGATTAAAACTATTACTGGAGACGGGGCCTTGGTGAGTTGTCTCTGCTCCTGGACAGACAGCTTTGCAAAGTTGGTGTTGCTTTTGCTGTTTACGTTCTTATTGTCTGTGTTGATTCAGGCCCCCGTTGCCAGGTGATGATTGTGCAGGCTTTCTCTGTGTTAAGGCATCATAAAGCCTCCTGATCCCCCTCCCCGCCCCTTCTTGTGCAAGGCTGCTGAAGAAGGCAGCTTTTTATTAGGCTGCTGATGCTCCCTTTTTGTTTACAGTCTCCAAACTCTCTTTTATCTCTAGTTTTTTCTTACCCTTTAGCTCTCCCTCTTTCTTTCTTTCTTTCTTTCTTTCTTTCTTTCTTTCTTTCTTGCTCTCTCTGATGTGTTTTCATCTCTGGTGCATAAAATGTCCCTATTTTTTGTCCTTTTTGGAAATATGGTTTCTTACTGGTCCCCCTCCTATCCCCCTTCTCTTCTGCGTTCTGTTTTGGCTTCCTCTGGGTCACGTGTGTCTCCTGGCTTCCTCTGGGTCACGTGTGTCTCCTGTCTTCCTCTGGGTCACGTGTGTCTCCTGGCTTCCTCTGGGTCACGTGTGTCTCCTGTCTTCCTCTGGGTCACGTGTGTCTCCTGGCTTCCTCTGGGTCACGTGTGTCTCCTGTCTTCCTCTGGGTCACGTGTGTCTCCTGTCTTCCTCTGGGTCACGTGTGTCTCCTGGCTTCCTCTGGGTCACGTGTGTCTCCTGGCTTCCTCTGGGTCACGTGTGTCTCCTGTCTTCCTCTGGGTCACGTGTGTCTCCTGTCGTCCTCAGGCCTGGCTGACAGAGATCCACGAGTACACTCAACAGGATGCGGTTCTGATGCTGCTCGGCAACAAGGTGCGCCGTCTTGGGAAAATCCTCCCACCCGAAACACATCTGTCACTCGACCAGACACAACAACTCATTACCAAGACACAACAGCTCATCACCCCGAGACGATAATTAACAGTCAGACAAAGCAACAGCTTTATTTCCTTCAGTGGAGTCTGTATTGAATAGTTGGTGGTATTTATAGTATGCCGTACAATAACCCAATGTGTTCGGATGTTCTCTCTCTATCGCTCTCTCCTAACTATTCACCAACACACACAGCAACATTTGAATTATTACCATGCACATTTAGACCAATACTGTAGCTAGTAGAATATTGTAGCTTGTACAATATCACTGTTAACTCAGCTGCTCCTCTCTCTCTGGGAACTAAACACCAACATGCACAGCAGCTCAACAGATCAACATGCAGAATAGACTCAACAGATTGGCCAGAGCTATAAATAAATCTCTTCCACATGCTAGCAGAGCTGAGAACAGATGTTTGTCCTTGTCTCCAACTAGGATGCCAATGCAGACCCTTTCCTCCTTAGTTAGTCACACTTTTAGCTTATATTATAAACTTTATGGGCCCCTGGAGTTTAAAAAAAGTATGCTGCAACAATGTTAACGTAGGACTACAACTTCTAATGATGGAGCTCTGGGGCTTGCTGTGCTTGCTGGCAGGCTCAAATTAGGTTTAATTTAAATTTAATGAAATAAGATATTTTCATAAATAACATAGCCAACAAAAGTTGCAGAGTGCCTTTGTGGGAAGGTCTGTTTACAGAGCACTTTAGCTTTTAGCATCCCACACTGTACACCTACTGTATAGTTGCAGTGTACTGTGAGAGCTAGACTGATTAACAACCTCTTCCTGTTACTGCACCCTCTTGCCTTAGGTAATTACTTTAACAGACTACATAAACCACCATGCTTTAAGCCAAATATCCTAAGGTCTAGTACACCTTAGTATATATATATATGTCCGGGGGCCACAGTCAATCCTATCTACTCCTGGCTAACAAAGTTGTTTTGATGCAGCCTAACACATCTGTATATCTAAAGTGTGTCTCCTCTGTATCCCCAGGCGGACTCCACACATGAAAGAGTGGTGAAGAGAGAGGATGGAGAAAAGCTGGCTAAGGTGAATAGCTAATCTCCTACGCAGGGCTTTAATATCGGGCAAGGATGTGCACAGAACTGACGTCTGTCTGACTCTCCTTCCTTCCATCTCTCTCCGTTCCTTCTCACTCTGCGTTTCTCTCAGTCATGCTCTTTTCCTTTTTTTGTCTCTGTTTCTCTGTCTCTCCATGTCACTCTCTTTCTGCCATCTCTCTCGTTCTCATTCATCTCTCTCTCCTTGAAAACTCATTGCCAGACTGATATTGATATTGATTAAACTGTTCCTTTATTGCGCCATCTGCAATAATACAAAACAAAGAAAATAAAAAATGCTGGATTTATCACATGCTCTACGCTAGTAAATAAATATGAGTATTTCTCCATCATGACACGTAGCCTGATGTTTCATTTTACTTCTTACATTTAGTAAGAATTAAAAAGCCTCTATGGTCGTAAGATGGATGATATTTCCAGGTTAACAATATTTCCGAGCAATACACTGTCAGATTTCTTCACAACGACTCCAAACGTTATTTACACAAGTGTAAATAACGTTTGGAGCTTTGAAGGATCTGCAAGACCAGTTTCTCATTCCCTTGCCCACACTAGTGGAACCCTGGCAGCAACACAGATATCACAAAGGGTCCCTCTATAGCGCTGAAAGCATTAAGCTGGCAATAACTCTCTCCAGGCACTGCCTGTGTTGATGTCTGCAAAGGAGTGAAAACACATTTGATTTGTAATTACTAGGGGTTTAAGACAAAGTCCCTTTCTACCAAAATAGCTTGCTTGGTTATCAAGGATATTGGAATTCATGTACTGAGGGATCAAGATAAACAGCTCTAATTTGTATTCATTTGGAAGACAAGATTTATGTCTAGACTGTTGAGGTGTGGTTTGTGTACTAACTTGTAGCCCATGCGGATATACAATACAGTGCATATGTCAGTCAATGTGGCTCAAGAGGCCACAGGTCAATGTTCAGACAGATGTGTTTCCTGTTTGTTGTTGTCATGTCTGTGTAGGAGTTTGGTGTCCCCTACATGGAGACCAGTGCCAAGTCAGGCTTAAATGTGGAGCTTGCCTTCACCGCTGTGGCCAAGTGAGTATAGTCTTACACAGCGAGGTGGGCTACTTTAATACCGCAGCAAGAAGACGCGTCATCTTACACATCACCGTACTCCCGAAGGTCTAATACGTCCATGTGTCATCAGAGTTCACAGACTTTGTGACTTTTTCTGATGCTTCTCTTTATGCATACTCAACTGGTCGCACGCTCAGTGTTTATATTAACACAAATGTCTATTCCTTTCCTCTCTCATCCCTCCTTCCTGTCCTGTCTTGTCCATCAGAGAGCTGAAGCACAGGTCTATGAAGGAGTCCAGTGACAAGTTCAAGCTCCATGATTACGTCAACAAAGAGATGAAGAGTGCAGGCTGCTGCAGGACCTAAACTCACATCTTGTTGGTCACATCGAGTATGTGTTTGTGTGGGTGTGTGAGTGAGTCTGGTATGTGTATTTGTGTGTGTGTGTGTGTGTGTCTTTTACTCATTGTCTTTTACTTATTTTATTCATCTAGAAGATACTTTTATCCAAAGCGTGTTTTGTTTGCGTGTTATCCTGTGTGTGTGTGTGTGTGTGTGTGTGTGTGCGCGTGTGAACGTGTGTGTAACAAGAGAGTTCATGGAATCACAACTCTGTCACTGCTTTGTGAGACAAATGAGGAGTCAGATTAGCTGAGAGAACGGATTCAGCGAGGTATACTGTGTGTCTGTGACCATCCTGTCCTTTTTGCACTAGGCCAATTCATTTCATGTATATTTATATTCAAGATGTACCCTTTTTATCCAAAGGAATTCTGATCACAGTTGGAGAACTCTTTAGAAAGATTCCATTAGTCAAATCATTCGACCTGAAACCAGCCACGTGAGAAGAGAAGAACTCTGCGAAGATTGTTCCCATCTCTCCTCCCCTCCCTCCATCCTGTAATGTCCAAAGCCACAGCATCTCAGTGACATCTAAGTGCTGTATGTCATCATTGATTATACTCCACGCGCTACCTAGTGGACAGTACATATCACATGTAACGGGCAAACAGTAAACTCTCCAAAGGTTGCATCTCTTTATAATAATGATGTGGCTTAACGCTGAGAAAATCACACATTCCTTCTCAGTCCCTCCTCCCTTCACTTAATCCCGTCCCGCAGTGTTCTGGGGAAGCCCTCCTACACAGTGACCCACCTCCTCTTCCACAGTAACCCACCTCCTCCTCCACAATGACCCACCTCCTCCTCCACAATGACCCACCTCCTCCTCCACAGTGACCCACCTCCTCCTACACAGTAACCCACCTCCTCCTCCACAATGACCCACCTCCTCCTACACAATGACCCACCTCCTCCTACACAATGACCCACCTCCTCCACAATGACCCACCTCCTCCTCCACAGTGACCCACCTCCTCCTACACAGTGACCCACCTCCTCCTCCACAGTGACCCACCTCCTCCTACACAGTGACCCACCTCCTCCTCCACAGTGACCCACCTCCTCCTCCACAGTGACCCACCTCCTCCTCCACAGTGACCCACCTCCTCCTACACAGTGACCCACCTCCTCCTCCACAGTGACCCACCTCCTCCTACACAGTGACCCACCTCCTCCTCCACAGTGACCCACCTCCTCCTACACAGTGACCCACCTCCTCCTCCACAATGACCCACGTCCTCCTCCACAGTGACCCTCCTCCACAGTGACCCACCTCCTCCTCCACAGTGACCCACCTCCTCCTACACAGTGACCCACCTCCTCCTCCACAGTGACCCACCTCCTCCTACACAGTGACCCACCTCCTCCTACAGCAGTGAATGTACGAACACCCCTCAAACAGCCTTCTCCCTTTTCAACTAATTTAGACAGGTAGTTTGACAGGTTTAAAACAGTCATCTGGTTTAAAAGATCCCTACTCCATCCATTCCCCATGGCTCAGTTTGACCCCAGCATGCCTTCTTACCCCTCACTATCACCCCTCAACTGTTACTGTTATGCTAGTCCAAAACCCTTTACCATTGTTCCTTCTTCAAATCCAGTCAAATATTTCATAATGCCACACATTAGGGTCCCATGGGTGTGTTGACAGATTTAAACATACTGTGTCCTAGAAACATAGAAATGGACCACTGGCACGTACAAATGTATCTCACTATAGCATCCTAATGTGGTGTTTGTGTTGGTCACTGTCTTGTGTGAACATCCATCTCACATACCACACCGTCTCCTATTCAGTGTAGGAGGTTTCCTTCAGCCCCTTCGACTCACCAGCATTCTCTTTATATAGAATATCTCTTTCATTTACCAGGCATTTATATGTGACTGATGGTATTATTTCTACATAACGGTAAAAAGGGTTCTTTTTAGATATTTGTATTACTGTGGAGTTCAGTTCTAAAGGTGGAGTCTTAGAGCCTCATCCTTCTGGAGATGACTGGGGATGATGATGACTGGGGATGATGATGACTGGGGATGATGACTGGGGATGATGATGACTGGGGATGATGACTGGGGATGAGGATGACTGGGGATGATGATGACTGGGGATGAGGATGACTGAGGATGATGATGACTGGGGATGATGACTGGGGATGATGATGATGGCAGATCTCCTGTGACATCACTAGAGGCCCCTCAACTATACCTTGCAGAGTTGCTGTCTCTTGTCCAGTCATACGGCTGATAATATTTGAGAAATATGTAATGTTTTAAGTTTTATGAAGGCTTACGGGTGTATGCATATTTTTGAATCAATACAGCTATCATTTTCACTAACAATATGTAGGATATATGTAGGATGTTTTTTTGCAGCCTCTGGCAGTGTATGACTGTTTTATTAGGGGAATTCTATACTTTTTTCCATATATTTCTAGTAGTGGTTTAGATGTATATGGCTTGAAGAGGAAGTTAGGAACCTGTAAAGAACCGAAAGCACATGACTTACTAAAGCCTTTGGTTAGAATAGAAGTGTTGTACAGTAACTGGTAATAAAAACACAACAACAAGGAATGGAAACCAATTACCTTTTGAAATAGTTATTGTCAAAGCTTCAGTATTGTTTAATATATTCATTGATATCTCTGCTTACTTTTTCTAAAAAAAGTATATGGCTATGGTGTTTGTAAATATTGTGTTTGTTGTCTTTAAATGTTTTATCCCTATCATGGATTTTAACAATAACAATCTAGGGAAATTTGCAAGGATTATTTGTCTTACCTTTTGATTGATTGGAAATCATAGATTGTCATGCATTGGTAATGTGTGTTTCTCAAGTGTTGTCAAAGTCAGGTACTTGCTCTGATTTGCTTTACTTTATTACCATCAACACGCATAAAAACAATATTAAATGTACAGTATTTACATGATCTTTTGCCACTTCAAACTAGATGTCCAGACAATGTATCGCTCCCTTCATGAAGTTCATGTTTACTACTTTTCAGTGTGCAACCAAACTTTCTTGTGAATTTAAGTAAAATACAATAAAGGTTATAAGGACCTCTTCATCCAAAGTGTAATGTCATGTTTCACTGTTCATCACAATCATGACATGGAAAGACACCAGTCATTTACAACATGAGCTCTCCTTGTGCATCGTCGCTCTGATCATGTGTGAGTTAGAATGCTTCCGGAAACATCCAGTTAATTCCTACGTATGTCACTTAGTTAGTTTAAAATGTTGACTTGTATGGAGGCTCTCCCTGCTGGTGAGAGAAGGCAATAGCACGGGAAAAGAAATGGACAAGTCTGAAAATGGTTGTGCTATATACAACAGACACAAGGCGATAGGTGTAAAGAACAATTGTGACCTGCAGGTGGTCCTAGCTGAATCTGACACAGGGATTAATTCCATCAGTTCCATTTTCGACCAACCATGTCACCCCACAACGCATACATTACATACATTACAAATGGGCACAAAGAATTCAGATCCGGTAAAACAGTACAGTACTAAAATCAATTACAAGACAAGTTACAACTATGCCATGCGTGCTCCCATACTTACAGTAATCTTTAGGTGATTTGTATTTGATTTTAAAAAGCATCATGGGACCTCCATGGCAGAACTGGAAGCTAAGAGCGTCTGCTAAATGACTAAATGTAAATACCATAAAAAAGCTTTCTAAAATAGATTTCATAAATAGATTCAGGAATGATCAAATCTGCACCGTGATGCAGTGACAGAGTGCATACATACTGCGTGAATTTTGTTCCTTGGTGTCTCTCCATTTGTACTCACTTCATGAGAGTATCTGTGTCTGCGAACAGAGACCAAGGTGATTGGGATATACCAGTGAGCTGAGTTACTATGGCATTAAAACATGTGATTCCCGACCCAAGCTGAGGATGAAGATTAGTCTGAACCAAGTGCTTTTATCAACTCCAAGCAGTATGAAATTTCATTTGTTAGCTGATACAGAAAATGACAGGGCGTTCAGGACAATCAGACCAGCAGTTGCTCTTACAGCTCTTTATCAGAAAAACACTTGCAGCACAGAGAAATAAAGCTGACGTTCAAGAGCTGAGTGTATGTCAGGGAATGAAGGTCGATTTCAAGTCCTGAAGGACAGACCAGGATAGAGACTGTGGTATCATCGGAAATCTGTGCTTGATTGATCATGCCTGTCATGGCAGCCTCTAAGCCCACCCACAGTCCAGGCTGACTGAAGAAAACTCTCAAAGTGCTGTATTTTCAACTAGTCAACTACTTTCTGACTTCAGTCTGCTCTGTGTGTGTGTGTGTGTGTGTGTGTGTGTGTGTGTGTGTGTGTGTGTGTGTGTGTGTGTGTGTGTGTGTGTGTGTGTGTGTGTGTGTGATTGTGTGTGTGTGTGTGTGTGTGTGTGTGTGGTGTGTTTCAGGGGTATGGTTGGTTAGGGCTAGGGTTATGGTTATGGTTGGCAGGGTCCAATAACAATGATCTCTACAGCCTCTTTCCATCCTGGTTCAATCTCTTCGTTTATCTTTAGGTAGTCACACACACACATACGCAGAACTCCTTTTATCCTGGAGACTCCAAGGCATGTCTGTCTGGATAGGTGTCCATCCTCTTCCTCCTCTTCCTCCTCCCAGTCCTCTCTCTGCTCCTTAGGTCACGCATGTGACTCATTTTAGGGCTTGTGTTTAAAGTGGGCCTCCACTGAAACCCACAAAGTAAGACACAACAATCAATCAAATCAATAAATAAATACTAACAGATTACTAATCTAATACAATTGTTGAGTTCCCATCAAGTCAAGGTTAAAAGACACTAGAGTTATAGTTTGCTGTACATTACATTTAGTCATTTAGCAGACGCTCTTATCCAGAGCGACTTACAGTAAGTACAGGGACATTCTCCCCGAAGCAAGTAGGGTGAAGTGCCTTGCCCAAGGACACAACGTCATTTGGCACGGCTGGGAATCGAACTGGCAACCTTCAGATTACTAGCCCGACTCACCGCTCAGCCACCTGACTCCCTTGCTGTAGAGTTGTAGCTAGTCTGGTCTTACTTTTAGTATCCTGCTATTACCTGCATACTCCTGAGGCAGCATGGGTCTGTTGATCACAGTCTGAAAGGCAGCCATCCACTCCCTCTGATCCACTTCGGTCGCACACGCAAACAGGAACTTCCTGTCAGGCGTTACTATGGTGATGCCAAACTGCCAGTGGTAGCCCTGTGTCAATGGGGGCAGGCCAGGGAGGACGGTGTAGCTGTTCTCTCCACTGCCTATGAACACCTCACCTCGGGCATAGGCATCCTAACAGAGGATAGCAGAGGAGGAAAGGGGAGTGGAGGGGAGGGGGGGGATAGGAGGGGAGGAGAGGAGAGGAGAGGGAGGAGAGGGAGGAGAGGGAGGAGAGACAATACTCAAGCTCTATATATAATTCCCTAAATGTCTTCCTCTGCTCAATACACTTTGTCATAACGGATTAGTCATTATCCATGAAAGAGAATACATTTTTTAGAAGGCCAGGATGTTATAGAGTTATACCGCCACCTATTGGCAATGACCAAGGAGAACTATCTTACCAAGGGGTCTTTGAAATACATGAGTCTCCTGTCGTCCATGGTGAACCACCTCTTCTTAAAGCCTTCCGTGTGCTGTTGGAGATAGGTATAATGCCCGACTTATTTAGCAAGGAAATCATGACTTTATTAATAAGGACCATTAACTGGGCCAGTAAAAATACATTACTGTGTAACAAGCAAATCAAGCAAGTGGGCATGTATCGGGTTCTGTAAATGTACTGAGATGAAACTGGGGAAATCCATATTTGTGCCATGATAGGAAATAATGACTGTGTCAGTATCCGTCTTGATAAAGATCATGGCTTCTCAGTCCTGTCACAAAGTAATACCAGAGCTGGTTCACCTTTGGACCCGTCTTCTCCATGTAGCCTTCTTTAATATACTTCCTTGTTAGCTTTGGCACCAACTAGACAAGTGGACAAAGAGAATGAACTGAACACGTGTTCCAAATGGAGAGAGAGGAAGAGAGAATGAGAGAGAAAGAGAGAGAGAGAGAGAGAGAGAGAGAGAGAGAGAGAGAGAGAGAGAGAGAGAGAGAGAGAGAGAAAGAGAGAGAGAGAGAGAGAGAGAGAGAGAGAGAGAGAAAGGGTGCGTGAGGTGGAGAAAGAGAGACACAGGGAGAACAAGAGTGAAAAGAGAGAGAGAAACTTACGTCAGCATCGTGCGCCCCTGGGAAGGCCACCTGTAGGTAATGAAACCTGGCAGCTCTGATGGCGTTGAACCAGTCTACCATTTCCTTCAGAAAGTAAGGAAGTAACAGTCTTGAAATTGCTGTATAATACTGCAACACTGATATCTGAAAGATCTCTCTTATTTTCTGTTCTAGAAA
>NC_090052.1:18430514-18593223 GCF_038355195.1 Osmerus mordax | reverse complement strand
TTCGGTAACCTATCACACACTGGGCTCTCTCTTCCACCGTTAAGTTAAAAGCAGACAGCCGCCCACAGCCCACTTTCCCCCTCCGGGGAACGCAGGTGTGGCAACCTCTCTCTGATACCATCACTGACCACATGATAACGAGAAGATGGCAAGAGAGAGAAAACGAGACTGCTTTGTCACGATTCTCGGCAGTCCAGCAGTGCCCAGTCTGACAGCGAGAGCTGAAGATGAAAATAGCAGGAGGACTATCTCGAAGATTCCCGGATATCTGTGAGATAGATATAACGGATGGCACCACCTCTATCTTTACATGTTTTCGACCTCAATTTCGATACCTTTATGCCTTTCTCTCTCTCGTGTTGAGCATCCGAATGGTAGGACTCTGGAATGTCCTGTAGGGTTCTGTTTTAGCGACAGAGATTGGATATGGTGGCAAGTGAGAGGGGGATAATGTGTCTGAACGTGCGTGTGTTTGCAAGTGTGTCGGTTTGTTGAGTATCTGCATGTGTGCGTGTGTGTGTGCACTTGTGTGTGTGTGTGAATGTGTCCCAGTCTTACCTGCAGAGTATGGCTCCTGTCTTTCCAAACACACAAACTCGTTTCTATCATAGCGGGCCCGGATCCACTGCTCCCTCAGCAGCCTGTGGAACAGTTGGACTTCGGCTGAGTCAGGCCTGGGCAATTTCATTACGCACACCTCAGTAAAACGACAGTCCGTAAATGTTAAACATAGGTGCCTTTTCTAATTAAATGGATTGTACAGTGTGTCTTCGATTTGAGGGTACAGTGTTAATCTCATGTATTCTTTTGATGCAATTACCAGAGGAAGTCATAAAAAACAGGATTCAATTCACTTCAGTCCTCTTCGTTCTTCTCTCCTCTAACTTCGCTATCACCCCCCCCCCCCCCCCCCCCACCGTACTCCATGTCTTATAATTCTCTCCATCCCTTTTCCCTCCCCCTCTGTCGCGTCGGTGAGCTGGTTGAAAATTCACAAGGCAATACGGGTAAACAAACGTGTGTTTGTATTTGTGTGGCTCTGGAGAGGCATCTGCCCGTCACCAGGCCAAAGTGATTAAGCTCCCTTCAACACATCAACGCTCTCAATCCATCCTCTCATTATCCCTCCCTCCCTCCTTCCCTCTCCACCGTTCTACACTGTATAACTTCATGTTCAGGGAGCCAAATGGGCTTCGGGGAGCATCTCACTTTGAGAAATAACTTCCTAAATGACCACCAGCAAGCTCGAGGCAGGCTAAGCAAACTGACAGAAACCCACATACACACAGGCACTCTCAGAGATAAGTGGTTTGTGGTTTTGCATTGTTATTTATAGCACCGTGACTGTTGCTTCACTCCCCTGCTACACTGCTGTTTCGAACTCCAGTCACACCCAAAGACCTTTCTCACCTCTGGCTGGGTTCCAAACAAAAAACACACCTCCTTCTTTCTGTTCTTGCTGGCTCAGTCAACATGACCCTAAGGTCTACAAAATGTGGCTGGAGCTCTTTTCAGAAGCAGTAGCTTTCGGTGTGTGCTTTCAATCCACTTAAAGTTATCAAGGACAGTGAGGAGTTTCTCAAGGGTAGGAGCAGTGGTTGGTTCTGTGTTTTCAGTTTGGAATCCAGCCCCTGGTGTCCAGCAGTGTCCTCCAGTGTTCAGAGGACTGAGCCAGAGCAGGGAGCGGGGAGACAGGGTGACCCAGCAGAGAGACACCAGGAGTGAGGCACAGAGGCCGTGGGGAGGTGGCCTCTACACTTACTGGCAGTCTGAGTGTGTAGGGCGGTAGTAGAAAGCAGGCACCTTCTGCTCGTACTTAGCCTTAGCAGCATCGTTACCTGTGGACGCCATGAACTGCAGAAAGAGGAAAGGACAGAGAAGAGAGGGAGAGGAAGGAGAGAGAGAAAAGCAGAGAGAAAGTTTGTGTTTGGTGCCATCCTGTCATCTCCACATCCAAACTAAATACTGAGAAATGCACACACAATACACACATGTTCCCACATACACGAATGCATGGTGAAGATGCTGACTAATGAGGTGTTTGCTAGAGTTTCTGTGGGGCTTCTAGCCCAGAGGGAAAGTCTTACTGTCACAGTTCTCTCATTAACTCAGACTGCAGAGCTCAACACAGTCACAAACTCACATCTATTGTACTGCCGATGAAAGACATAAACACACACAGCTAATAATATACAGCATTTCATTCACACATGCACACTTTAAAACAAGCATTAGGCAAAGTGCAGTCTGTGTACAATCAAACAGTCAGACAAAGTCATGCCAAACAGCATAAATGTACAAACACAGGACCAGTTTCCCAGGCATGGATTAAGCCTAGACCTAGGTTAAAACGTTTTTCAATGGAGATCTTCATTGAATTTTTCAGACTTTAGGACTAGGCTTAAAGTATGTCTGGGAAGCTGGACCTCACACAACCGTCTCTATTTCACACCTCCCTTTCCGGCTTCTCTGGCCAATCATTCATTTGCAAACGCGTTCTTTTTCTCACAGTTTGTTATCTTCTCTCTTCCTATCAATCAACTGCCAGACTGAGATCACAGAGTCCATGCCCCACCTCCCAAACAACACACACACACACACACATGCACACAACATACACAAACACACACGAGCGCAATTCATCGCTCGCAATCGGCTTCGGCTGGTCGTCTGCACCAGGTGCCGACTCATCCTTTTCTGCCCTGGCTGAATTGAGACTGATGACTGGTTGTATTCCTCACGACAGCCAGCCAGGGAGCCAGGCAGCCAGCCAGCCTGCCAGGCAGGGCCGATGCCCAGTACAGGGGAGGAGAGGAGGGAAGGCAAGAGAAGGGTGGACCAAGGATGGAGAGTCGGGACAGAGACCAGAGGAGGCTGAAGGGAGCCCAGAAGGCTGGGGAATCGCTTCAAGCTTCTGGGTTTTAGTGTGTGTCTAGATTAACATCAGGGGGATCAGATGGCTGAGCGGTTAGGGAGTCGGGCTATTAATCAGAAGGTTGTTGGTTCGATTCCCGTCCGTGCCAAATGACGTTGTGTCCTTGGGCAAGGCACTTCACCCTACTTGCCTCGGGGAGAATGTCCCTGTACTTACTGTAAGTTGCTCTGGATAAGAGCGTCTGCTAAATGACTAAATGTAAATGTAACATAATGCCAAAACACACCTCAAGGGCCAGTCAATGCATGCAACACACCGAGACGTAAACACACACACTCAGGGGTCTCACCTCCACCTCAGTGTTGCTCCAAGAGTCTCGCAGCACAGACTTGACAGAGCTGATGTTAGGGATGTTTCCATGGAGACCAGCACAGCTCGGACACACAAACACACCCAGGGTGTAGGACGCCCACTCTGTGTCTGTAACACACGAACACATACACACACACACTCACTGTTCAGAGTAAGACACACTGGTCAGAGTAACAGACACATACACTCAGCTCTGGAAAACAAACAGTACAAACATTGGACTCAGATCAGCAAACACACCTATTGTGAGTTTCACTTCAAGTTCACAGGGTGTTATCACTCGAAATTAAAGAGAAAAAGAGTCTCCTTAGCCAACGTCCTTGTGGAGACAGGACAGATGGACAAACTCTCTCTCTCTCTCCAGACACACTGGGGACTCCCTGAGGCTGGCAAACTCATCTGTCTGTCTTCTGCAAAAGGACTACATATCCCCGGAGACCTCAGGCTGCTCAACTACAGGAAACAGGTCATTCACATCACCTTCCCCATCACTCAAACCCTGATTGTTTAGTGGACGTTGTCCACTAAACGATCCTAGCTTGGACTATGGGTCCTGTTCTCTCACAGGGCAACCTTCCCTTCTCCTCCACCTAGGGGAGCCTCATCTGACAGCTGTGTGAGGGGCATGTGTTGTCACCTACATGGGCTTGTTAAGGCAAGAGACCTGCTTACAAAGGAGAGAGCGGAAAGGCGAGCGTTTACGACAACCGAACAGGGCTGATCTCTCACAGCTTAGTTCTTAAACCCCAAACCTGTGAGCTTCTGATAACAAGTGTTCATTTCCAGATGAGACACACGGCTGAACAGCAAGCGTGCATCAATCAGCCAATTAGAACTGCTGTCAGAGAGTGTGTCAGTTAGTAGCACTCCAGGCTATCCTTAGAGGGGGTCAGTAGAGAGTGGGGACCTCCTATCTGTCTAGTGTGTGTATGCGTGTGTGTGTGTGTTAGGGGGAGGGGCGGTCTACTGGGCGCCATAGTGACTCACCTTGAAGTACCATGAAGGAGTAGAGTTTCACAGACACCATATCTGGCTGGCTCACACTCGTACTCCTGACGTTCACGCATGCGTGCGCACGCGGACACACACCAACACAACATGCATATTTACATCCACGGGTTCTAGATGCTCCTATGTGAAGCAGCCTCTTCTGCAACAGCTAGGCTGTTCGATTTTTCATGCATTTTATTTCGTTTTATTAATTTTTTGGTGATTAGCAGATTTCCTTACAAACATTGCCGTCTCTCCGTGTTGTCTTTTAAACATAGAGCATACACCATATACTAAGGACAGCATGCCATTCGGAACTACGTTTCTGGAAATTTCCAACTGAGGAACTGTGCACCAGGAACATCCGTAGAATGAAGCATTAGAGGGTATGCCATAAAGGAGCTCTGCATACAGAACTACTGTTACTCTACATATCAGACAATTGTACCCTGACAAGACGATGGAAACACAGGCAATTCTTCAAAAGAAGAAGGGAAAGAACAATAACTGGTGTGAACATTTCCTGAATGTTTTCAAACCAAACACTGAAACCAAATCGGAAGCCTGAATTCGAGCCATGAAATGGGGCAGGCATGGAATTAGGACAGCATCAATGTGTTGCTCTCATGTCTTTCTCTGTATTCTTGCAGGCACACTTCTAGTGCTGCAAAGTAGTTCAGGGAGAGTTCAAGACATCACAAACTCTCTTTGAAGAGGGATATTAGAACGGGAGTGAAGAAGTGGTAATCATTAATATTCTACCACATCCTTCGCTAAATTGACGTCTGCCAAGTCCAGTCTACACTACAAGGAGAGAAGGGAGGCCGGAGCCTGAGGCTGAGGCTGGGGCTGGGGCTGGGGCTGGGGCTGGGCTCCCACTGATGGACAGACTAACAGATGGATGGACAGCCAGGTGAATGGGTAGAAAGCCGGATAAAAGATGCAATCCCACCATCCTCTTCCACAGAGCGAGAGACCCGTTTTACCAATAATAGGTTAACGGATCCATATATAATATCTTGTGAAGACTCCCTCTATACTTAGGTGGGTCTTTTTTATTTGACAAAGTTCACGTTGTTATGGTCGTGGTAATTTTGAATTTAGGGGTTAAACTTGAACCAAAGTGGTTTCTCTAAGCTGTAGTCATTTCGAAACTTTTTGTATAGAAACAGAGAGTAGACCTCCCCACTCCATACACTAACCAACCACAGATGTACATACATAATGTGCAACACTATACCATACTATGGCCATTCCAAACTTAGGAGGTGATAAAATGCGCCACCCACCCCTCCCCAGTGATATATTAGTAAGTCATCATAAACCAGCATGAGTCACTCTGTGAAGAAACGTCTGCAGTTAAAATAGAAAAACAGGGAAGGAGACAGAGATAGAGAGATGCACACACTAGGTGGGAGAGCCTGAATGACAGACATGTAAATTCCATTGAACCCATTAATATTATTTTTGTTGTTGACCATACCTGGTAGCTGAGATTACTTGGTGGTAATTGACTGGTTACCTAGCAATGTGGCTGGACAGTTGCTTGACTCTGACCACCAAAATAATATAGAACTATACACTTATGATCTTTGATGTATTTTCTACATGCACAATTCGTATGCCACTTTGGATAAAAGTATTTAAGGAATAGAATGGAATGCAATGCAACTGGCCATCCTAACATAAAGAATCAACGTGCAAGAGTCACGAGTGCTGTGGATGAGTCAGCATATGAGAAGGTATATCCCGGGCACCCACTATATGAAGTACTAATAGTGCCTGTTCTTGCACACGTGATCCAGACAGAGACACTGCTGTATTGATGGACACAAACAGTGATGGAATAGAAAGAGCAGCCAAGCAAGTGTCAAGCAGGTATCATTTCATAGTCAGTATGACATCAGTAACGCATTAGACTGAAGGCATTTCAGTCTTCACAGGAAGATCATTTTAACATACTAGTGGATATGATTAGTCTAAACAATGTCCCCAACTAGACATCTTCCCATAAACCATAAACATTGGTCTTATCTACCCTCACATATAAATGTCTGCTGATGGCACTCATGCAAGTTTTGCAATGTCATGCATATCGTGTTTTCCCACACTGAAAGCTATGGATAGCTGTCGGTGTGATAACAGAACACCTCTCACAAGTGGCACCAAAGGTGTGTTGGAAGGGTGTGTTCAAAAGGGGTGGGATGTAAGTCAAGCATGAATTGCTATTGACAGCAACAGCTTATTGCTTCATGAAAGATCCTTAGATCGTCACCTATTGCCACTAAATCAAATTACACCATACATTAATGATGCATTAGACTCATAGAACCGTGTTCTTTTAATGGCTGGTTCACTGTACAGATTTTGTGGTGAAATATTTAGGCTATACAAACTCAAACTCAGATTACGATCAGTCACAGTAATTGAGGTAACTCAGTGGATAGTAAATGATTTTTCAGCCGCAGAAGACAAACGACATTGTCTGACACCTAACCTGTACTGAAGGCTTTCCAACCCACCAGAGGCAACCCTAATATTAGTGTGGCGACCATACTGTACCTGCTGCTCCGCAGTCGGCACAGCTCCCGTTCCCAGGTCTTCCCAAAAGCTCTTTCAAAAGATATTTGTTCTTATCTTGTTCTGAAGACATCTTGTAAATGTAATGGTTATTCAACTAATCCCACAACTCGCAACAATCCATCGAAAAGTAAAATGTTTTATGCCGGGTTTAGCCTAATTTACTTGCGCGCCTATGGGGCCGCGAAACGTCTACACAAAATTATATTCTCATCTGAAAGTGTCATGTATCTTACTGTATCTGAGTAAATGTAGTATATTTCTAAACAACTGCTGGTGAATTTTGATTCTTCAGTTCCTCGATCAGACAGTTCCTGCTCTTCCACATCGCTTCTCTCTCTCTCTCTGTCTCTCTCTGTCTCGCTTACTCGAAAGTGAGACCTCAAGCGGTCAATCAGTACTCTGTACTTGAAAACATTTCCAAGACACTTCCAGTAATGAGAATTTGCCCTTGCCTTGGCTACATGCCTACATCCCAATCGATACTTGTATCAATACCATGAAGGTCAGGCTTGAAGCGATGTGAGTTTCTCAACAACAAAAAAGAGCTGCCACTCAATGTGTTTACTCCCTGGAAAAGACGGTTTCATTTGCTGAACAATCTGCCCTCATTGTAAAGCCTGGATAGACCAATAATGAAATCCCCAATTCAGCATGGAGGACTAAAACCAGGCTGTGAGGTTCTTCTCCTCCACACCCCTTGGCCCTGATCTACAGTACCAGTAGTGATTTCACATTAAAAAAACTAAACATTCAAGACATTTATATTGTGTCTATAGAGCAAAAAGGACAACAGTCTACAGGTCAACAATCAGAAATGGTTGTTGATATTAAAATCCACACAAGCTGCCACAGATCAAGTTGATATTTCACATTTAATTGCAAAACTTGTACAAAATAAAACATTATACTAAAGCGGTCTTGTCACAGCTTAAGAAAATCTGATAATTATGTGGGTGAATTAACCGAAAAGCATGAAACAAACAAAGCTTGAGACTTCTTGAGTCCTATTGGTTGGGCCCAACAATACATTTATCTAAGACATGTCATCTATAAAGTAAAGAGACAAGACACAATGGGGAAAGCGGTCAGCTGATCCAGGGAGGATAGCCTCTAGTTCCAGCCAAATCTCTCGGGTCCAGTGGACTGGTGTCCCGGGAGATGGAGCAGGATGGTGGTGGGGGGGTCCTGGGTCTAAGGATGTGGGGTCCAGTGATGTCGTCACTCTACCGTGAAGAGTTGGAACTGGAGCGTGAACGGTGACGTCTACGCCCAGGGGACCTGGAGCGAGAGCGTCTGCGCACGGGAGACCGTCTCCTTGGTGACCGAGACCTGCAGGTGCACAGAGCAATGCCAGGTTAAAGGAAGGGTGCGGGAGGAGTTTGTGTGAGCAGAGTCTGCACCTCTGAACTGATCAACCCAAGAGAAATGTAGTGAAAGGAATGCGGCCGAGTGCTGGAACATACCGTCTCCTCATGCGGGGCGGCGTGCGGCGCCACATTGGAGGGGGTGGAGGCATTCTGCGGGGAGGGGAGGGTCTGCGAGGGGGAGGGCGTGCTCTTGGAGCCAGCACAGCAGAGGCAGTGATTTCCTGTCCGTCAATCTGGCCTGGGAACAGGGGAAGGACAGAAAAGACAAACCTCAATACTCAGTAAAAGAGCAATGCTGTTCCGGTGGAGCCCAAGCTTTATAACCCATGAGGGCACTGAGGTCCTCCTACCTCCATCCATGTGTTTGAGGGCCTTCTGGGCCTCCTCCGGGGTCTCAAACTCCACGTAGGCGTAGCCTCTGGACAGGTTGGGGTGGAGCTTGCCCCCTGGCATGTCAACAATCTTGATCTTCCCGTAGACGGAGAAGATCTCATGGATGTGGTCCTAACGGGGCCTCGGGAAAATCAGTTATTCATTCAACATCAGCGCGAGATGAAGAGCGGGAAAGCAGCCTGTGCTCAGCAGCTCACCTTGGTCACGTTCTTTGTCAGTCGTCCGAGGTAAACTTTGGTGGGTTTGGGGCTCGGGCTTCTCCTCTTTCGATCTTTATCATCGCCCCTTTTTTGGGTTTTGGACCTGCAGCAGACATTGGACCCCGCTTATGTACATTTTTTCTTAACAACGCCTTGAGGTGAAGCACAGGGGATCATGCACCCCCCTGATTTACGTTTGCGAAACGGCTCAGCCGTCATTCCGTCGAGGCACTCACGTCGAGCGGGAGCGTCTGCGGTTGTCGTGGCGACGGCGGCCAGGACTGGGCGAGCCGGAGGAGCTGGAGGAGCTGGAGGAGTGCGAGCTGGAGGAACCGGACTTGCTGGACCCTGACGAGCTGGAGCCACTGGAGGAGCCTGAGCTGGAGCCAGAGCTGCTGCTGGAGGACGAGCTGGACCCGAGTGACGGGAGGAGGAACACAAAGACTTTGGTCATGAAACAACAAACACAACACAAACAAAAATAAGAACATTCAAAGAGAAGGCTAAGGTCATGTGGTGAGAATATGTAGAGCTTCCCTATTATAGCTAAATGATACAGGTTAGGTTGACAATGAGATGTTCAGGAAATTCAAACACCTGCTACTTCCTGTGGACGCATTGCGGCGCTTACGGCCCTTCTCTCTGCCTCTGTCCTTGTCTACCACCTCCTTTGTACCAGTCTTCTCCTTTCCTCTGTCTTTGGTCTTTTCCTCCTCCTTCCGCTTGACAGGTGATGGTGCCCTGAAATTAAATGGAAACATCGCAGCCTTGAGTAATTTAGTCCTGCAAAAGTCTTCGGCACACTTGATAAAATATTAAGAAAGTATGAAATGAAAAGACTAAACAACCATATTCGCAAAATGGCACTTATACTGCCGCACAAATACAGACGCAAACTCAGATAAATACCTAGCTACAGTAGCAATACAGGCCCTGGTTAGCAAGGAAGATAACACCAGCATACAAGCAGCATACCCGCAAGTAACCTACATTCTTCGGTTGCAGTGAAAACGGTATAATACGTTTTAGATACATGTATAAAGCTCTGTCAGAACAGTTAGTGCTAACGCTATTAAAATACGAAGTAGGCCTGGCTGGTTAGCTTGTTAGAGCTAGGAGAACGTTCATCGACGTTGTGGGACATGAAAGCAACATAATGGAAAGGCCACGGTTGCAAGCACACTAGCCTTTATGTTTTACGGTTTTTGTATAATTTCGAAACGTCAATTATCATGAGAATGAACAAGTACAACCTGACTGGAATATCAAAACTTACATTTCTTTAGTCTGGAGCAGCTCGTAAGCGTTCCTTTTGGTGCTTAGTTTTTGTCGCGTAATGATGACGTAAACCACATCAACAGTAAATGACGTTTTGATCCAAGCGCCACTTACAAGTCGGAATGTGTTTATTTAGATGATGCTAGCTAGTTTATATTAATGTACACGCAATTGAACAACTATATTTGGCAACGGAAACATTTTAAGATTATTCTTCTCTACCAGGTAGACTGCATGTGCTTCGAATCTTTTTCAAGCCAACAACGGGCAACAGTACTGTCGTTGTAAAGGTAAGAATGTATGACCAGATGCTATTAATTGTTATTGTGCTTTGGCAAACAATCCCCCACCAGCGCACTGTTTGAAAGTTTTATAACTGATATGTTGACATGAATAATATATGTATATAGAGTGAGACCAGACGTCCTCTTTTACCCGGACATGTCCTCTTTTCGAGACCTAAAAAATGCGCACGGCAGGGATTCCAAATTTGCCCGTGATTTTGCCTCGCCCTTACAAGTTTTGGAAAGGGTATGTCCCTTACGTTCCACCTTCTTGCGCAAGCTCTGACTGTAGAGAGAACTGTCATTGGTCGACCGCCTTCTCAGTGTTGCCAGATGCACGATAATTATCCTCCAAATACGATCATTTTGAGCCTTCGGTACAATACTTCGCCATTTCCAATCTGGCAACACTGAGCACCTTGCCGCCTTTGTGATCATTATTGCTTTGATATGAGGAGCAATGAAAAGTGTCTTAATTTTCTTATTTTAATATGTGGCCATATAAAGAATTTATTATTTTGTATTTATCATTATTGCTTTATTATTGCCCCCAGCCCCGGAACGAAGTGCACAAACTCCAATCTGGTCACCCTAATGTATATACATCTGTTTGTGAATTGTTGCCTCGTCAGGTGGAGCGTTCAGAGGGACTGTTGCAGTCAGATACACGCGAGTGGTCATGGGCCGTCTGGATGATGCTGCCAAGCTCAAGGTGGTAGAACTGCGCAAGAATGGCCTTAGCCTCCGCAAGATCAAGGCAGTGTTAGAGCTGGAGAACATCAAGGTGTCTGCCCAGGCCATTTACTTGTACCTGAAAGAGTTCCAGTGCAAACAGGGGAGAAACGAAGATGGGACTGCCCCTCTGGCCTTGGTGGGGACCAGGGGAAACCAAGGTGGAAGACGGGAGGGCTACAGTAATCTACACCTACAGCAGCTTCTACGGGATGCTTCACGTCATGCAGGTTACGTGGCATCAGCAGAGTTTGCCAAGCAGAGCGGTCCTGCTCCGGAGGCGAGGACCCAACCTTCTGGATCGGCAGAGAACAGCGGAAGTCGTAGACCTGAGCAGTCGGGGCAGAACAAAGACGACAAGGACATCCAGATTGTCAGTGTCACCTCTCTGGCTCAGAACAAACAGGAGAGGGGTCTCCAGTCCACAGCCGCAGGGGCGGCCGGTGTCACTGTCACTGGGGCATACACAAGGAGGAGAGTGACCCCTTCACCAGTCACCAGCCCCATGCTGGCAGCTCGGAAGAGGCTTTTGGATAAGGCCCTGTCACACAGAATGAGGGTAGATAACCCATTTCTTGTCATTTTCTCATTGCGGGGAAACTTTCTTGTGTCCATTTGTCACGATATCATAGGAGGAACGTTGTTTGTTGGTGTGAAATTCGGTCCGAAAAGTTATGGTAATGATATTCTTTGGCCGTGTCCCTTTTTTCCTAGATAAGAGAGTCATATCAGCAGGTGGCCTCTATATTGAGGAGAGACCAGTCTAACTCCACTGGCTCCAATGTTAGGGGAGTTACAGAAGCTTTACCTCCATCCTATGACCTCACCACACAGGCCACTCAGAGGCTCGCTCAAATGGTGAGTAGCAAGTATAACACATTTACACCACAGCAGTTCGTGTCTTAACTATAGTCATTCTAATTAGTGAAACAGCATACTGCACCTGTGTATCACTTTAAAGTGCTCTATGCATCTGCATTGTTCTGCAGAGGAGGAGTGTGGACGGGCAGCCAGGCGGCGCTAGTGTTCCCAGACGCTTGCTTCAGTCCGTCCGCCCCCTGCACCCTCCTCCCCGCGTGGGTATACGACTGCCTAGCCCTGCGCCAACCATCCCCACGTCGCAGGGCTCCAGTGGGGCTGTCATCCAGCTCCAGAACTCTGAAGGGCAGGTCCAGGAGGCTGGAGGGGGAGGCGGAAGTGGGCTCCAGGAACAGGTCCAGGCCCTGGGCTCGGAGGTGCACAGCCTGGGCCTTGCTGTGCGGATGCTGGCAGAGCAACAGAGCCAGCAGACCCAGGTCCAAAGGCAGATCCTCAGCACCCTGCAGACCCTAGCCTCCAGACTGGGACCTTGTAACAGCACCGGCCAGCAGCAGCAGCAGCAGCAACAACAGCACACCCAAAAAACCTCCCCACCCACACTATCTGCAGCTGCCACTGCTTCAACCTCCTACACCCAGGGCACATTTACCTACAGCCAGGGAGTGTACCCCCAGTGCAGCCAAGCCCCATCTGGCTTCTCCCAGATGGACACCCCCAGTCTGGACACGGTAGAGGCCTTTAAACTACCGGGACAGAGCCCCAGTTGTGTGTTTGCAGCCAGCAGCAGTGCCGATAGCCTCACTCACACCCAGACGCACGCAGAGCCTTACTCGCCAACCTACGCACGGCAACAGTCTCAGACACAGGTGTCCTTGTACTCACCGACCTGTGGTCCTATGTATAGCCAGTCCTTCCCTCAGACTAACAGAGAAATGGATAAGTCAGCAGACTGTCAAGGGACTGGCACAGCTGGGGCCCTCCAGGTCTGTGCTGCTTCCTCCCAGCCAATAGGGGCCACCATCTCCCCTCTCACAAACACTTCACAGGGGCTCAACATCATCAAATTGGAAACATTATGAGGCATTGTTTCATTACTACTGATTTGCAATGCCTGTTTTTCTCCTTTTTTTCTGTCTATGGAGGCAAATTACCTTTTACATGAAATATGTGTATTTTGAGAATCCTGTTTGATGGAATCACATTTACATTTTACATTTCATCATTTAGCAGACACTCTTATCCATAGAGACTTACAGTAAGTACAGGGACATTCCCCCCGAGGCAAGTAGGGTGAAGTGCCTTGCCCAAGGACACAACGTCATTTTGCACGTCCGGGAATTGAACTGGCAACCTTCGGATTACTAGCCCGATTCCCTAACCACTCAGCCACCTGACTCCCTACCTGAATCACACTGTTGAAACGATGCATCCACGTTATTGACATGATTTATTTGGAATAAAAACAGTTTATTGACATTTTATATTGATGCTAATATTATATTAGTATTATCAGTAATACATATTATACTGTGCAAAGGGGAAACCATTTTCTATTGCTTGGTTATGTCTTGGTTACAGTGATTTAATATCATATTATACAGCGATCTCCAAAATAGTTGATATTTTCTGCTACCAAGATATCATTTCTATTTGATTGTTAACGAAACCAAAGTATTTTAATAAAGTTTGCCTAAATACAATACAAGAGCTTGTCTTATATACATGAACTCATTGTGTAAATGTGGAGTGGTGTCAAACCCGGCTGACAGCACACAGCTGGTGAGGTGAAGGGTTAAGGATGAACCCTTCAGCTGGAGTGAGGTCCAGATCATCCTCTGTTACCCCGGGTGGAGGAGAGAAACGAAAGCGTTGGAGGAGAGAGGTGAAGAAGAGGAAGAGCTCCATCCTGGCCAGACCCTCCCCCAGACATACCCTGCGACCTGAGAGAGGAATAAAGGTGACATGGTACAATAGGCATAAGGTATCCCCAAAGGCTATTCCCACATACAAACAAAACATTACATAAATGATGTATGTAGGACTATCATACCTGCAGAAAAGGGCATGAACGCATCCCTCTTGACAAATCGACCTTGCGCATCCAGGAAGTGGGTGGGGTTGAAGGTGTGAGGGCTCTCCCATTTGCTCTCGTCATGCAAAACTGTTGTCAGCAGAGGGAAGATAGTGGTCCCCTGTCACCAAACACCAAGCACAGACGATACAGATGAAACTTGGACAGATCAAAATATCAGCTCAATGAATCAATATTTGGTCTGAAAGTCCCTCCCTACAAAGCTCAGGTTCGTCATAAAGACTCAAACTTTTCAGAACATTGCGGTTTCCTGGCAGAAGATATAGCTGTGTGGAGTGAACAGCCACTGAACTAAAATCTGACCTTCTTAATGAAGTATCCCTGGAAGGTGACATCTCTGCTGGTGACGTGAGGGATGGACATGGGTACAATGTTGGCCAGTCTCTGGGTCTCATGGATGACGGCATCAGTGTAGGGAAGGTTCTTCCTGTCCTCTACCAAGACCTGACGACTTCCTATCACCCTGCTGATCTCCTCGTGAACCTTGTCTGAGGAGACAAGAGTGAAAATTCATGTTTCAGTTCAATTTAAGCGTGGAGTGAGTGAGTGTCAGTCAGCGTCCATATGTACCTATCCGTTTATTTGTGACAGGGGGGGCGACGGCGACCATGTAGAGACAGAAATGACATGCCGTCGTGTAAATAAGATAAATAACATAAGGCCATTTAGTTTGTTTAATAAAAGAGCAAGCTATAGACCTGTTTTATAGGAAAGGTAACCTTAAATGACTTATTTTGTGATCGGGTGCTATATATATTTAAAAAATATATTTATATTTATTTACTAATAATTTTTTTTACTTGACTTTCCAAGGGGGGCGGGGGGTGCCGTTGGGGGGGCGGGGCGCCCCCCTAATATAAAGGTAGGGGAAACACTGGTGGCGATTGAGATTTGGTCACTGGCTTAAACTTAACACTGATGGTTGTTGGGCATCACAATGACGGCTTTGTAATAACAGTGGTCAGTTGGAAACTGTAGAGCATGTGATGTTGTCATGTGAGGCATACCAGGCAGAGAGGGAAATACTTATGGTTAGGATTACTGTAACGAGTTAGGGAGGGCATGATCCATGAGGGGACTACTAAGCACTGGGGGGAGAGGTAGGGAAATGTGTAGGACTATTTTCACATTTCTAGAGTGGGGGCAAGATAGGTGTCTTGTTTTGTTTATTTTATGATTAATTGACTTTATATCAGTTTAGGCCGCTGACTTCGGACTCCCGAACAGTAAGTAGCGGTAATGGACCTCCTGTGCAATTAAAATGGAAAGAAGACAATTTACACAACCCTTGTAAAGTCAATTAAGGATTAGTCAGCGTGAAACTACTGCGCCTGTGTATGTTCAAAAAGTGTACAAAGCAGTAGCAATGTGAATATAGGTGGTGTGTATTGCATGTCTGTTAGCATGTGTGAACTGTAATAGCTAGTGACTGCCCTCTGTCACACTTTCCTTACCCTGTATATTAGGATACTTGGCCATGATCAGAAGACTCCAGCATAATGTAGTTCCTGTGGTGTCAGTTCCAGCAGCAAACAGGTTGCTCACAGAAAATATGAGGTTGTTGTCACTGTAGTGAGAATCTGCAATGCCTGATTCCTGGAAAACACAAACAAGAGGGATGACTGCAAAGTATAATCTCCAATAAAAATTAGTGGTGGTTAAGAAGTGGGCATATTGTGTCCAAAAAAGCTTAAAGTGTAGGTACCTCTGTAAACCTTCATGTACTTTCATCTACACTAGTGGTCCTCTTACCTCCAGCTTCTGCTTCTTGATGAGGAAGGCGTCCACAAAGCCTCGACACACCTGAGCGTCCAGAGTCTCCTTCAGACCCGTGATCAAGTCTGACAATCCTCTCTTGAACTCTTCTGTTAGAGCTATCAATGCACGTACATTCTTAATCAATGGGCCCAGCCGTGGAAACATGTTGTACACCTGTCATCCCATCCCCACCCCAAAACAATCAGGACCACATTAATCAAATGATAGGAAGACAATCCATGTTCTAGAGCCAAAGTTCTCTGAGGACAAAAAGTCATTGATAATACAGTACCCGGACTGATGCAGAGCCTGATAAGTTAATTCTCCTCTTGGCGCTCTCCACCATGGCTTTGAATTGGGGGTCAGTGTAATCAAATCTGTTTCCATACACGATGGCTGAGATAATATTGGAGGAAGCGTAATTCACTGGACAAGTTGTGTCAAACGCTTTGCCTGTCACAGAAATGAATGAAAAACTGTAAGGGCAGGGTAGGTAATGTTTTTGAGAAGCACTTTTTGTATTATTTGCTGAAATAAACTTCACATCCTGATAGCATTCAATAAATGAAATGCTCTGACAGTAAAATAAAATAAATCCGATATCTGCCGCTGTCATAGGACTGTAATAAACACGTCCAATCATTGTGTTCGGACCGAATGCAATGATTGCCAGTGCACAAAATTACAACTTTTGCAAAACGTAGGAAGTCAGGTGGCTGAGCGGGCTAGTAATCAGAAGGTCGCTGGTTCGATTCCCGGCCGTGCCAAATGACGTTGTGTCCTTGGGCAAGGCACTTCACCCTACTTGCCTCGGAGGAATGTCCCTGTAATTACTGTAAGTCGCTCTGGATAAGAGCGTCTGCTAAATGACTAAATGTAAATGTAAAACGTACCTAACTTGCCTTTAAATTCACTTTTTATCTGTCTTACCCTCATGTTTTTCAAACTCTTCAATGAGGTATCGACACTCCTCTATGATCTTCTCCTCACTCATCTTCTTGCCCATCCCAAAGTCTCTGAGGGTAGTGAGAGCAAAGCGCCTCAACTCTTTCCAGGAGTCTCCGTTAGCAAACAGGATCCCTGTGGAGAGAAAGTACAGTTTATGGATGAAAAAATTTGTTTGAAATACTATTTATTGGACTTATATGTCTAGGGATTTTCTATTCTGTTAAGTTAAATACAATTCTAATGTGTGTATTATGTCAGAAAACTGGAACAGTGGTTAGGGTTATACAAACAAAAAGTAGTTTTGAGGGTTTAGTTCGAACAAATACTTTGTTTCACATAAATAGGTCACCTATTTGGGAACTTGGGGATGTGCTGACAAAGAAGTTGTGTAATTCAAACCAAAGTGTCTGTGTTAAGACTTTGCCAAAGCAAATAAAGGATCCTCTAAACAGAATCATGACCATTGAGAATGATATGGTTAAACTTGGTCAAAACAGTAACAAATGACTTTATTACCATGTCCTTGGTTGATAAGGTAAAACGCAGGGGTGATTTCTCTGTCTCCAAATTCTACAGCATGGTTGACCAGAGCCTGCTCAACTGTCTTGTACCCTGCCAGGACCACTACTTTCTTGGGTCCAAAGTAGACTGTAAACACTGATCCATATTCCTTGGAGAGCTTGACGAAAAAGAAAGATGTGGGAAAAATATATGATTCTTTGTTTATAAAGATTGTCAATGTCAACACAAGCGTTTGGTTGATCATTATCTGCGGGAGCTGAGTAGATTGTTTAGTCTGCAACCTCAAAAATTATCGCCAAAACTTCCACCGTCCGTATCACAACCGACAGCTTTTTTGGCACATCAAATCACAAGCAACCCCTGCCACTGGCAAATCATTTAAAACATGTTATTTGTTTTCAAGTTAGACATTTCTTACAATATGTAGCTTCAGCACTAGCATTCACTAGCCTATGTCTGCGCATCAATAATACAGCACTTTCAATCAATCACAGCAGGGAATTATAGCCGTGTGTATTATGTGATTTTAGCCTACTTTTTACAAGTCTTTATGTTTTACTTTTTAAAAGATTCGTTTTTTCACGATTTTTTAAAATCGGCAATCGGCCTACCGTTGGTGATAACATTTTTTTTTAAATAATCATTAAAGCGAAGTATATGGAAAACACTAGCTAGTTGTCTCACCTCACAGAGTGTCTGGTGTGGCCTCTTAAGATCCAGCATCAGCAAGTTCCCCAGCAGCGGTAGTGGTCTGGGTCCTGGAGGTTCCTTCCCCTGTTCCTGGGAGCTGGAGGTTAGGAGGTACAGGAGCAGCAGAAACACCACAGTCCCCAGCAGAGTCACCAAGCTGGGAGTCTGGAGAACAACACTATCCAACACAGACATGGTTCTAATGGTGTACAGTGTAATCAAATATTTGAGTCAATATATTGCTCTTCTTTGCTCCTTTAGATGTATGAACATGAGGCAAAAAAAACCACTCGAAACTCAGGAGCAGAAAGTTGGCTCAAACACAACAAAACTGAAATCTGAAACCCGCTAGTAAAGGCCACACCCCTTAAAGTTCAGGGGTTGATACCATGGACATTGAACTAAGCCTGTGCAGACAGAGCCAAGACTTGGCACTGCCACAATTGTAGATGATTTATCTTCCTATTTAAGTAAAACATACAGTATATTCTATATACAATTTAAGAAAGCTTCAAATCAGTCCTGGTCTGTTTCTCATGCACAAACAAACTGAATGAAATTATGACTTTCAGTCATTTGATTAATTATTTTGAATAAAGGGATGTACATTACTGCAGGGACCCCCCAGCTACCCTCCCACATCACCAGACAACGTTCTGTTACTGTTGGTCTACATTACACTTCAAATGTCTGCTTTAGTGGAGAATTGTTTGAGTTGAACCACAATGTATTGTTCTGTGTATATATTGTACAGTGTAAATAACGCAGCCATGTTGTACATGTTTTTTAAATACACTAAACAGTTTATTCACAAATTCATTGTAACATTAACCCAACAAGAAAGATGTAGATAATTCCAGAATAATACTTGCAAGTGTACAGAGGAAACATCATTAATGGTGCTCTTATTCTGGTTACAGTGTGGATTATGTCAAAGGTAACAAAGGTCATAGTTTTCACATTCTCTGCTACTGAGACCGAATGTTTTGTACTTGACTGTTTAGATAACCATCTTCTTTGACTAAATTGCTTACTTCCTTTATCCAATACAACCTTTTCTTATATATATTAAGTCCTCATATAAATGTGTGGCATGGTGTTAGACCCGGCTGACAGCACACAGCTTGTGGGGTGAAGGGTTGAGGGTGATGCCCACAACTGGAGTGAGGTCCAGATCATCCTCTGTTACTCCAGGTGGAGGAGAGAAACGAAAGTGTTGGAGGAGAGAGGTGAAGAAGAGGAAGAGCTCCATCCTGGCCAGACCCTCCCCCAGACATACCCTGCGACCTGAGAGAGAGATCCCAAAACGATTTAAAAAACTTAGCATTATCAGAATGGTCACACTGATGACTCTTAAAAAAAAATCACAATTACATACCAGCAGAGAAGGGCATGAAGGCATCCCTCTTGACAAACGTCCCCTTGTCATCCAGGAAGTGGGCGGGGTTAAAGGTGTGGGGGCTCTCCCATTCGCTCTCATCCTGCAGGACTGATGTCAGTAGAGGAAACACAACAGTCCCCTGTACACCAGAGAGAATGTTAAACTGATGACCGTCCTCAACATTTTGGAGAGTGAAGCTTATCACAATGACATGCATGTTATCTGACCTTCTTGATTAAGTATCCCTGGAAGTTGACATCTCTGCTGGTGACGTGAGGGAGGGACATTGGTACAATGTTGGCCAGTCTCTGGGTCTCATGGATGACAGCATCAGTGTAGGGAAGGTTCTTCCTGTCCTCTACCATGACCTGACGACTTCCTATCTCCCTGTTGATCTCCTCCTGAACCTGGTCTAAAGAGACAAGAGTGGTTTGAAAGTTACTCTCAAACCTACAGTGATTTATTGAACAATCTTTGCCCTGGATCAGTTAAAATTGGCTTAAAGCTTGTTAACCAGTAGAAGGTTTTCAGCCATGCGTGTTTCCTTTATCCATGCACATGTGTGTGCTTTGGTCCTTACCTTGTATCCGGGGGTACTTGGCCATGAGCATCAAACCCCATCTTAGTGTGGTCCCTGTTGTGTCGGTACCAGCACCAAACAGGTTGGCAACTGTGATTGTCAGATTCTCTTTGTGGTAATGGGTGTCTTTCTTTCCTGATTCCTTCCACACAGAAGTTAAATGCATGAGGATCAGGATTGATGAAATGCTCAACAAATTTGCCTACCTCTTCTTGTAGATTTGCTGTTTAAGAGAAATTTGACATGTAGATATACAATCCATAGTTAGCCATTCTATCCAGTGTGTATCTACCTCCAGGTTCTGCTTCCTGCTGAGGAAAGAGTCCACAAATCCTCGACACATCTGAGGGTTCAGAGTGTCCTTCAAGCAACTGATCAAGTCCATGATCTGGTTTTTATTGGCATGAGCATTCTTCATAATCTGACGTTTAGTACTCAGAAACTTGCCAAGCCAAGGGAACAAATTGTACAACTGTATCAAAGCAAAGACATACACACAGGCACACACACACACACACACACACAGAGACACACATTCAAAATTAGGCTAAATTCAAATCATTGTGGCTTCTTAACACATATCTAATATCCAAAAGTGATACCTAGTCTTTAGAAGAATGTTTCTGGAGTATGCATGAGTACCTGAATTGATGGAGATCCTCCAAGTCTGATGTTCTCATTGGCTCGGTCCACCATTTTGGTGAACTCAGGATCAGTGTATTCAAACCTGTTGCCATACACAATGGCACAGATGATATTGGATACTGCGTAATTAACTGGCTGCGTTGTGTCAAATGCTTTACCTATTACAAAGAAACCAGGCACCAAATGTATTAAATACACACTGAATGTTCAACTATGTATGTCATTACACCTTTTCTTACATTTACATTTAGAAGACGCTTTTATCCAGAGCGAATTACAGTAAGTACAGGGACATAACCCAAGGCAAGTAGGGTGAAGTGCCTTGCCCAAGGACACAACATCAGTTGGCATGACCGGGAATCGAACTGGCAACCTTCGGATTACTAGCCCGATTCCCTCACCGCTCAGCCACCTGACTCCCCTTTTCTTATAAAAACTGTAACTTTTGAATCTCTTACCCTCATATTTCTCAAACACTTCAATCAGGTTGCCACACTCCTCTATGATCTTCTCCTCACTCATCTTCTTGCCCATCCCAAAGTCTCTGAGGGTAGTGAGAGCAAAGCGCCTCATCTCTTTCCAGGAGTCTCCATTAGCAAACAGAATCCCTATGGATCGCAAAATATATAATTATCATTTAAACCTTCTGAAGACTTGTGGTATTAACCCAGATTTTTCTTTAGAACTTTGTTCTTTAAAGATATCATAAGAGATACCTATGTTGAAAAGAGACCAAGGTAAAATTATATGTTTTAATTAAGATAAAGAATGTGACAAGAGTAACAATAGATGGTTTCAACTTAATCCTTACCATGTCCTTCATTTAAATCATTGAACATGGGAGTTAACTCTCTGTCTCCAAACTCCTCAGCATGGTTGACCAGAGCCTGCTTGACTGTCTTGTATCCTGCTAGAACCACCACTTTCTTAGATCCTAAATGAACTGTGAACACAGATCCATATTGCCTGGAGATCTGTCGAGATTGGTACAAGAGACCAGTATTAGTTAGTTCAAGCAGTTGTAACTTGAATTGGAGTAAAAAACCTACATAAAGGTATCTCACCTCACAGAGTGTCTGGTATGGCCTCTTGAGATCCAGCATCAGCAAGTTCCCCAGCAGAGGTAGTGGTCTGGGTCCAGGAGGATCCTTCCCCTGCTCCTGGGAGCTGGAGGTTAGGAGGTAGAGGAGCAGCAGAAACACCACAGTCCCCAGCAGAGTCACCAAACTGGGAGTCTGGAGAACAACACTATCCAACACAGACATGGTCCACCCCACACTAAACACTGAACCCCTTAAACTTGACACTCACTTATGCTTTCACACAGCTGAGCAGCCAGATACATTTATAACCAAAAGCAACAGTCGGGGGTGGAGCTGTATTTGTTCATTTCATCAACAACTTGGTACACTGCCACGCCTGTAGATAATTAATTCAGAATGTGTTTGTAAACCTTTGTCACAGTGACTCAGAAGAGCTTAGAAAGTTACTTGACTTTTATTCTCCATAGCACACCTTATTCAAGTGAAAGGAAAACATGCTAACATGCAACATAAAACACTATCCAACACAGACATGGTCCACCAAACACTAAACACAGAACCCCTTAAACCTGACACACTCACTGATGCTTTCACAAACACAACTCAGATGCAGATCATTGTGTTTACTAGTTGCACCAATGTGCTTTATATATGAGAATTTATCCTTTTGTGGTGGAGGTGGGCCGTACTGATTTACAATGGAAAAGCTTTCACCAGCAACTTTACACATTATCACATAATTAGATCATTTACTGGTTTATGATCTTAAAGTTCATTACCTCTGACACAGAAAATTATAAATGGAGATAACACCTGCTTATCAGTCATATACTGATAGGTGTACAAAGTTTCTTATGCGGTTAATTATGTTTACTGTGGCCTGCTTGGGTCGCCCATGGTTGGTTAAATATAATTTTATTTATGCACATTGCTTATCTGTTATCTATTTACCTTAATTAGGAATTAAACTGTTAGATACAGATGTCTGGTTGGAATAAATAGTACAACATTGCGAGGCAAGATGCTTACATACTTGGGATTTGGAGGTGTGAGAGCTCTCCTGTTTGCTCTCATCCTGCAGGACTTACATCAATCGAGGAAATCTCACACAAGCAAAGACATGACAGATGAAAGCTGAGGCCAACAGGTCAAAATATCAACTGAATGAATCATCAATATTTTGCGTGAAAGTTCCTTCCTAGAAAGTTCAGTTTAAAGACCAGACTAGATTAAAACTAGGAATGCCATGGGATTAAAAAAAATTCAGCCAACACTGATGACCAATAATGTCCTGCTTCCAAATTCCAGGAGTTGACCATCGAAAATGGTCAACTGTCCTTTGTGGGGTCATCACCCTCAGAAATAGCTAATACAGATAGCCATCCAGCCATCTGTCCTATCATAAAAATCCCCCAACAGTTCCTAAGCTTTACAACCTCTCAACTCCTTGACCTTTCAACTTTCTCAACAAACTCAGCTTAATTATCTCCCCTTCCTGCAGACAACATAAGTTGTTCCTCCAGCATGTTTCTTATCAATGAACCACATTTAAAACACCTTCATTGTACATGCATCCTAAAATGATATTACATATCCCTGGTAGGTGACATCTCTGCTAGGGATGTGAGGGATCAGTGTAGGGACGATTCCTTCTGTACTTTACCAAGACTTGATGACCTCCTATCACCTTGCTAATATCCTCCTGAACCTGGTCTGGGGAAAGGAAAGAAAGTGATAAAGGCCGGCTGTAAAACCAAATGTGCTTCTTGGCCTACAAGCTATCAGGACACATCTGACCAGTCATACGTATCTGTTTTATCATTGATAGCTGTAAGTAAACTGTGTTCTTGTCTGTCTGTACACATTGCTTAATCTACCTAATTGTGTCTGTGGTTTTGTGTCACTGTGTGAAAGGCCTGTGACTTCACGTGAACAAATCTAGAGAACTATCTAGTAATTCATGAATCAGCAGACAAGACAGACTCCCATCTCTGGCTGAAGGGTTAAAGGAATGTCAAGTGGTTTGCCTGAGCCTTTCACAACTTATGTCATAAGAGTCTTTAGTTTTAAAAGCTTCAAAATATAAGGAATGCTTTCCTTATTTTTTAAATGTGTACAAATGTACATGATTGAAACAAAGGACCTATATTTTAGTGTAGTAATTTATGTTAATTGATCATTTGTATATATTCACAAACCATGAGGTTGATTATTACCTATTTCTCAACATTCCTGAAATGGGTGTAACTAAGTAAAAAAGTGTTGCAGTAGAAGGATGAAAGGTGTGTCTCTGAAACTGTCTCAGTCTCTCTCCTCAGACCCGGCTGACAGCACACAGCTGGTGGAGTGAGGGGTTCAGGGTGAAGCCCACAGCTGGAGTGAGGTCCAGATCATCCTCTGTTACCCCAGGTGGAGAAAGAGAGCAGCAGAAACACCACAGTCTTAAAAAAAAAACACACAAAAAAAAACGGCAAACCATACCCTACCACCTTAACTAATACATTTCCTGTGGGAAACCCTGAAAGCACAAATGTTTTTTTTTAGTTAAGCACATCATTTCACATTGTGCAGACAGCATTGGAGGCTGTTGTTCTCCAGACTCCCAGCAGAGTCACCAAGCTGGAAGTCTGGAGAACAACAGCCTCCAGTGCCACACTTGTAGATGATTTCTTCCTGTATGAATCTTCTGATGAATCTTCCTATTTAAGTAAAACATACAATATATTATATATAAAATGGAAGAAAGCTTCAAATCAGTCCTGGTCTGTTTCTTATGCATAAACAAACTAAATGAAATTATGACTTTCAGTCATTTGATTAATTATTTTGACTAAAGGGATGTACATTATATACTGTATATTGGCATTGCCAGTGACCTCCAGGTCTGCAGTGCCTCCTCCCAGCCAGCAGGGACCCCCATCTCCCCTCCCACATCAGCAGACAATGTTCTGTTACTGTTGGTCTACATACACTTCAAATGTCTGCTTTAGTGTAGAATTGTTTGAGTTGAACCACATTGTATTGTTCTGTCTATTGTAAAGTGTAAATAATGCAACCATGTTGAATGTGTTTTTAAAATACATTAAACAGTTTATTTACAAATTCATTATTACATTAACCCAAAAAGAAAGCTGGCAATAATTCCAGAATAATACTTGCAAGTGTACAGAAGAAACATAATTAATGGTGCTCTTATTCTGGTTACAGTGTGGATTATGTCAAAGGTAACAAAGGTCATAGTTTTTACATTCTCTGCTACTGACACCAATTTGTGTGTATTCGACTGTTTACACAACCATCTCATTTGACTAAATTGCTTACTTCCTTTATCCAATACAAACTTGTCTTATATACTGTACATTAAGTCATCATGTAAATGTGTGGCATGGTGCTAGACCCGGCTGACAGCACACAGCTGGTGGGGTGAGGGGTTGAGGGTGAAGCCCACAGCTGGAGTGAGGTCCAGATCATCCTCTGTTACCCCGGGTGGAGGAGAGAAACGAAAGTGTTGGAGGAGAGAGGTGAAGAAGAGGAAGAGCTCCATCCTGGCCAGACCCTCCCCCAGACATACCCTGCGACCTGAGAGAGAGATCCCAAAACGATTTAAAAAACTGCAAGCATTATCCGAATGGTCACACTGATGACTCTTTCAGAAAATCACAATTACATACCAGCAGAGAAGGGCATGAAGGCATCCCTCTTGACAAACGTCCCCTTGTCATCCAGGAAGTGGGCGGGGTTAAAGGTGTGGGGGCTCTCCCATTCGCTCTCATCCTGCAGGACTGATGTCAGTAGAGGAAACACAACAGTCCCCTGTACACCAGAGAGAATGTTAAACTGACGACCGTCCTCAACATTTTGGAGAGTGAAGTTTATCACAATGACACGCATGCTATCTGACCTTCTTGATTAAGTATCCCTGGAAGGTGACATCTCTGCTGGTGACGTGAGGGAGGGACATTGGTACAATGTTGGCCAGTCTCTGGGTCTCATGGATGACAGCATCAGTGTAGGGAAGGTTCTTCCTGTCCTCTACCATGACCTGACGACTTCCTATCTCCCTGTTGATCTCCTCCTGAACCTGGTCTAAAGAGACAAGAGTGGTTTGAAAGTTACTCTCAAACCTACAGTGATTGATTAAACAATGATCTTTGCCCTGGATCAGTTAAAATTGGCTTAAAGCTTGCAAACCAGTAGAAAGCTTTCAGTGTGCTTTTTCGATGCACATGTGTGTGCTTTGGTCCTAACCTTGTATCCGGGGGTACTTGGCCATGAGCAACAAACCCCATCTTAGTGTGGTCCCTGTTGTGTCGGTACCAGCAGCAAACAGGTTAGCGACTGTATTTGTCAGATTCTCTTTGTGGTAATGGGTGTCTTTCTTTCCTGATTCCTTCCACACAGAAGTTAAATGCATGAGGATCAGGGTTGATGAAATGCTCAACAAATCTGCCTACCACTTCTTGTACATTTTCTGTTTAAGAGAAATTTGACATTTAGATATACTATCCATAGTTAGCCATTCTATCCAGTGTGTATCTACCTCCAGGTTCTGCTTCCTGCTGAGGAAAGAGTCCACAAATCCTCGACACATCTGAGGGTTCAGAGTGTCCTTCAAGCAACTGATCAAGTCCATGATCTGGTTTTTATTGGCACGAGCGTTCTTATTAATCTGACGTTTAGTACTCAGAAACTTGCCAAGCCAAGGGAACAAGTTGTACAACTGTATCAAAGCAAAGACATACACACACACACCCACACACACAGAGACACACATACAAAATTAGGCTAAATTCATTATTGTGACTTTTCAACACATATCTAATATCCAAAAGTGATACCTAGTCTTTAGAAGAATGTTTCTGGAGTATGCATGAGTACCTGCATTGATGGAGATCCTCCAAGTCTGATGTTCTCATTGGCTCGGTCCACCATTTTGGTGAATTCAGGATCAGTGTATTCAAACCTGTTGCCATACACAATGGCACAGATGATATTGGATACAGCGTAATTAACTGGCTGCGTTGTGTCAAATGCTTTACCTATTACAAAGAAACCAGGCACCAAATGTATTAAATACACACTGAATGTTCAACTATGTATGTCATTACACCTTTTCTAATAAAAACTGTAAGTTTTTAATCTCTTACCCTCATATTTCTCAAACACTTCAATCAGGTTTCCACACTCCTCTATGATCTTCTCCTCACTCATCTTCTTGCCCATCCCAAAGTCTCTGAGGGTAGTGAGAGCAAAGCGCCTCATCTCTTTCCAGGAGTCTCCATTAGCAAACAGAATCCCTATGGATCGCAAAATATATAATTATCATTTAAACCTTCTGAAGACTTGTGGTATTAACCCAGATTTTTCTTTAGAACTTTGTTCTTTAAAGATATCATAAGAGATACCTATGTTGAAAAGAGACAGAGGTAAAATGATGTTTTGATTAAGATAAAGAATGTGACAAGAGTAACAATAGATGGTTTCAACTTAATCATTACCATGTCCTTCATTTAAATCATTGAACATGGGAGGTAAGTCTCTGTCACCAAACTCCTCAGCATGGTTGACCAAAGCGTCCTTTACTGTCTTGTATCCTGCTAGAACCACCACTTTCTTCAATCCAAAATGAACTGTGAACACAGATCCATATTGCCTCGAGATCTGTCGAGATGTGTACAAGGGACCAGTATTAGTTAGTTGTAGCACTGATAATAAGCAAAAATATTTTTATTTATCAGGTGCCTAATAGTTTTGAGCTGATACTCATTCTTGATTTTCCACTATGTTCGGCCTATTCAATCCTATTCCTGGAGAGATACCATCATGTAGGTTCCAGTTCCCACTCTAAGCTCGCTGAATCAGGCAGGTGTAACTTGAATTGGAGCAAAAAACCTACATAAAGGTATCTCACCTTACAGAGTGTCTGGTATGGCCTCTTGAGATCCAGCATCAGCAAGTTCCCCAGCAGAGGTAGTGGTCTGGGTCCTGGAGGATCCTTCCCCTGCTCCTGGGAGCTGCAGGAGAGGAGGTAGAGGAGCAGCAGAAACACCACAGTCCCCAGCAGAGTCACCAAGCTGGGAGTCTGGAGAACAACACTATCCAACACAGACATGGTCCACCACACACTAAACACTGAACCCCTTACACCTGACACTCACTAATGCTTTTACAAACACAACTCAGATGCAGAGCATTGTGTTTACTGGTTGCACCAACGTGCTTTATACATGAGAATTTATCCTTTTGTGGGCGGAGGTGGGCCGTACTGATTTACAATGGAAAAGCTTTCACCAGGAACTTTACACATTGTCAGATATGTAAATAATTTACTGGTTTATGATCTTAAAGTTCATTACCTCTGACACAGAAAATTATAAATGGAGATAACACCTGCTTATCAGTCATATACTGATAGGTGTACAAAGTGTCATATGATGTTAATTATGTTTACTGTGGCCTGTTTGGGTTGCCCATGGTTGATTAAATATAATTGTATTCATGCACGTTGTTGATTTGTATTTATTATCTGTTATCTATTTACCTTAATTAGACATTAAACTGTTAGATACAGATGTCTGGTTGGAATAAATAGTACAACATTGCGAGGCAAGATGCTTTCCTTACATACTTTAGGGATTTGGAGGTGTGAGAGCTCTCCTGTTTGCTCTCATCCTGCAGGACTGACATCAATCGAGGAAATCTCACACAAGCAAAGACATGACAGATGAAAGCTGAGGCCAACAGCTGAAAATATCAACTCAATGAATCATCAATATTTGGCCTGAAAGTTCCTCTCTAGAAAGTTCAGTTCAAGGACCAGACTAGACTAAAACTAGGAATGCCTTGGGATGACATGGATTCTTTTCAGCCAACACTGATAATCAATAATGACATCCTTCTAACGGCCGATGCCGATGAGATCACCAATATTGTTAAGATAACCAACATACTGTCTGTTGTGCATCCCTACCTCAAACCTTTCAGAACACTGTGGTTTCCTGGTTGAAAATATGCCTGTGTGAACAGACACTGAACTAAAATCCCTTATCTGACCTTTTTGATGAAGTATCTGTTAAGTAAATATTCTGAAGACACTGTGTACTTAGATTGTCAGAATTGCCGGATTAATACAAATTCTTTATTCAATATAAAAGTACAAAACAGAGCACTCTGTGACCAATCTACCGGAGGACACGTAACGCAAACGTCGTTCAGCAGAGTGATAAGGATCCTAAAACATACCCTGTCTTATATACACTCACAGTATCTGGTCATTCTTAGCATCAAAAATGGTCCAAAATGGTCAACTGTCCTTTTTGGGGTCATCACCCTCAGAAATAGCTAATACAGATAGCCATCCAGCCATCTGTCCTATCATAAAAATCCCCCAACAGTTCCTAAGCTTTACAACCTCTCAACTCCTTGACCTTTCAACTTTCTCAACAAACTCAGCTTAATTATCTCCCCTTCCTGCAGACAACATAAGTTGTTCCTCCAGCATGTTTCTTATCAATGAACCACATTTAAAACACCTTCATTGTACATGCATCCTAAAATTATATTACATATCCCTGGTAGGTGACATCTCTGCTAGGGATGTGAGGGATCAGTGTAGGGACGATTCCTTCTGTACTTTACAAAGACCTGACGACTTCCTTGCTAATCTCCTCCTGAACCTGGTCTGGGGAAAGGAAAGAAAGTGATAAAGGCCGTCTGTAAAACCAAATGTGCTCCTTAGCCTACAGGCTATCAGGATACACCTGACTAGTCATACGTATCTGGTTTATCATTGATAGCTGTAAGTAAACTGTCTTCTTGTCTGTTTGTACACATTGCTTAATCTACCTAATTGTTTCTGTGGTTTTGTGACACCGTGTGAAAGGTGAATTTCTTTCTTCTGGAGCGCAGGGGTATTTATTAAAACAAAAAAAGGGAAAACCACAAAAACTCTGGTTCAGGAACAAAAATAGGACAGAAGCTTTCAATACAAACAATACTTGCAGACTGAGTAGGTTTGGTATGGTGGCAAACAGCAAACAATACCTCACAAAGGACAGGGTGTGAATTAACAGTTTAAGTAGTGGCAGTAAGCGTCAGAACTTTGATTTTGACTTCTATAACTGGATGTATTTATTAATGCAAACTATGCAATTCTCAATTCAAAATGTTGGATATAGAGCATTTACTAATTTCTAATGATTTCACGTGAACTAATCTAGAGAACTATCTATACAGTACCGGTAAGTCATAAATCATATCCATGCCAGAAGGGACCCTTTCAGTATTTTACTGAAAGTTGAATCTTGTGTGTTTGTATTCTTTAAGTTTACAGAACTGCGAGGTCAGAATGTTTCAGGCAGGTTTGGTTTCTTGAACCAATCAGCAGACAAGACAGACTCCCATCTCTGGCTGAAGGGTTAAAGGAATGTCAGGTGGTTTGCGGGAGCCTTTTACAACTTGTGTCATAAGAGTCTTGAGTTTTAAAATTTCCAAATAATAATAAAAAAAGACTAAATAAGGAATGCTTTCTTTATTTTTAAAATGTGTACAAACGTACATGATTGAAACAAAGGACCTATATTTTAGTGTAGTAATTTCTGTTTATTGATAATTTGTATATATAGTTATATACAAGACAATACACACCTAAATTAGCCACTATTAACAGATGTCGATTAGCTTGTTGGAATAAATGGTACAACATTACTAGGCAAGATGCTTTATGAAAATGCTTGCTTTAGTAGTTCACAAACCATGAAGTTGATTATTACCTATTTCTCAACATTTCTGAAATGAAAGTAAGTAAAGGGTTGCAGTAGAAGGATGAATGGTGTGTCTCTGAGACTGTCTCTCTCTCTCTCCTCAGACCCGGCTGACAGCACACAGCTGGTGGGGTGAGGGGTTGAGGGTGAAGCCCACAGCTGGAGTGAGGTCCAGATCATCCTCTGTTACCCCGGGTGGAGGAGAGAAACGAAAGTGTTGGAGGAGAGAGGTGAAGAAGAGGAAGAGCTCCATCCTGGCCAGACCTTCCCCAGGACACGCCCTGCGACCTGAAAGAAAGAGGAGATTGAGAGAAAGAGAGAGGTGACCTGGCCCAAAATATATAAAAATACAGGATTGATCCAGTGACAACACAACTAGTACTTCCCACAAACAAATGAAACATTAAACTAAAGGATGAATGTTGGTCTACAGTACCTGCAGAAAAGGGCATGAAAGCGTCCCTCTTGGCAAATTGACCTTGCGCATCTAGGAAGTGGGCGGGGTTAAAGGTGTGAGGACTCTCCCATTCACTCTCGTCCTGTAGGACTGACGTCAATAGTGGAAATACAGTCGTCCCCTGTTATCAAACACAAGCAAATATAGAGGTTAGAGGTTAAAGTTAGAGGTTAAAATGTAAACTGAATAAATCATCAGTATTTCGCCTGAAAGTCCCTCTCTACACAGTTCAGATTTGTCACAATGACAAAAACCTTTCAGAACATTGTGGCTTCCCTGTGGGAGATACACAGTATCTGTGTGGAGAGAACAGACACTACATACATAATAATAATAATAAACATACATAATAAAATGTCCCATTATCTGCCAATTAATTTATCAGCTCGATATACAGTTTATTGTTCATCACTAACTAAAACCTTTCAGAACATTGAGATTTCCGGGTGTGAGATATGTCTGTGTGGAGTAAAACATGGAACTAAAATCCCTTATCTGACCTTCTTGATGAAGTATCCCTGGAAGGTGACATCTCTGCTGGTGACGTGAGGGATGGACATGGGTACAATGTTGGCCAGTCTCTGGGTCTCATGGATGACGGCATCAGTGTAGGGAAGGTTCTTCCTGTCCTCTACCAAGACCTGACGACTTCCTATCACCCTGCTGATCTCCTCCTGAACCTGGTCTTCAAAACGGAAGCAAGTAATAAAGGCTAGTTGTAAAAAATAAATACAAAATTGTTAAAATTGTAAAAGTGAGATCTTTAGTCTACAGGCTATCAGGACATATCTGACAAGTCCTCCTTATCTGGTTTATCACTGACAGCCTTTAAGTATATTGTGCCCTTTGTTTGTGCGTACATATTGCTACAGTACTAGGTGGGTCTGTGTTTTGTGCCAGTGTGTGAAAGGTCTGTGGCTGTTTGTACAGAGTGACCGTTCCCTTCAAGAAAGTTGAATTAAATGACTCTTGAATTGGTCCTTACCTTGTATATGAGGATACTTGGCCATGAACAGGAGTCCCCAGCGTACCGTAGTTCCTGTCGTGTCAGTTCCAGCAGCAAACAGGTTGGTCACACAAAATATCAGGTTCTTGTCATGGTAGTGAGAGTTTTGCGTGCCAGATTCCTGACAGACAAATAACATTTGAAAATTGTGTATCCGTTTAAACAAGCAGTAATGCAGAACTACAGGCTTATGTCTCTAAGGATGCAGAGGTGTGTATTGTCCAACTACAATTTTGTACTGTACGGGGAGTCAGGTGGCTGAGCGGTGAGGGAATCGGGCTAGTAATCCGAAGGTCGCTGGTTCGATTCCCGGCCGTGCAAAATGACGTTGTGTCCTTGGGCAAGGCACTTCACCCTACTTGCCTCGGGGGAATGTCCCTGTACTTACTGTAAGTCGCTCTGGATAAGAGCGTCTGCTAAATGACTAAATGTAAACGATCACATAGCACGTCTGAGTAAAAAAAAAACTATTAAAAAAAAGACCCAGAATAAACTAATGTAAGTCGATTCAAAATAACATTTCCGAAGTAGATAATTTTACACTTTCACTGCTGCTGCACAATAATCATGATAGTATTAGAACATACAGTGAATACAAATATACTACTCCATACCTCCAATTTCTGCATCTTGGCAAGGAAGGAGTCAATAAAGCCTCTACACATCTGGGGGTTCAAGGTATCTTTTAGGCCTCTGACCAAGTCCATAACATCTTTAACATTCTGGTCCACAAGTTTCATCATACGACCTCTGCTCTTGATCCAATGGCCCAGCCAGGGAAACATATTGTAAACCTGTCGACCCACATGCAAACATACACTCAAAAGGTTGTTATGAAAATGCAATTGCCCCTGTAGGGGAAACATCAACAAAAAAGGTTACGAATGTAACCCTTTCAGGCCTGTCAGAACCCTTTTGGATTCTATGTTGCACCTTTTAAATGATTTTGCATGGGGTTTAATTTTGAACCCAAGCAGTTGTTAACTGACTTGAGTCCACAAATGGAAAATGTTACAGTTCTATAAGGTATCTAGATTTACTTTGGCTGCCATTTTTCACAGAGGTTCACAGGTTAGAAGTACCTGAATTGGTGCAGATCCTGTAATGCGTATGCCCTCATTGGCTCTGTCCACCAAGCCCTTGAACTGGGGGTCAGTGTAATGAAATCTGTCGCCATACACGATGGCTGAGATGATATTGGAGGCAGCATAATTCACTGGCTGGGTTGTGTCAAAAGGTTTACCTGAGATATACAGTTGTCATAAAGAAGAACTATTTAAAGTGTTCATGCATAGAAAGTGGAACATTACTATTTCAAATCTACCCATGACTTCCCTCACCTAGACTTGCCAAGTCTAAGGGCAGCAGGAAAACTACAATTCAAGTAGTTTATAGTTTGTAATTTTACATGTAAAATACATTGTCCACAATCACACATCTTCTAACTATAATTTCAGGTATCTCTCTTTCTGTGATTAAGTTGTTAGTGGCATGATTATCTCTCTGGATAAGAGCGTCTGCTAAATGACTAAAAATGTAAATTTAAACACCGGTTGTCTCACAGGCACAGCATTAAGACTCTCAATTCCACTCAATTTACTCCAGAGGGTGCTGGAGGCCTTTATCAACAATATAATTGTTGTAAAGCAGATAACATTTATCATTGCAAAATATGAATGCATTACCTGCGTTGGTGTTTTTCTCTTACCTTCATATTTTTCGAACACTGTCTTCAGATGGTGACACTCGTCTATGATCTTCTCCTCAGCACTTTTTTTGCCCATTCCAAAGTCCCTGAGATTAGTAAGAGCAAAGCGCCTCATCTCTTTCCAGGAGTCTCCATTAGCAAAAAGGATGCCTATTAAGGAGATTCTTTTATGGTTAAATTAAGAAAGGAAAATGTGTACAGTAAATAAATAGCCTTACCATGACCCTGGTTGATATCCTTTGTAATCTGGTTGAGGCCTCTGTCTCCAAACTCCTCAGCGTGGTTGACCAGAGCCTGCTTGACTGTCTTGTATCCTGCCAGGACCACTACCTTCTTGGGTCCAAAATTAACTGTGAACACTGATCCATATTCCCTGGAAAGCTAAGATGTTGGCAAAAACAAGTAATCAAAAACAGACAAAAAAAGTATCGAAAGGTTGTCAACACAAGCTTTGGTCGGTAGTTGTCGCACCTCACAGAGTGTACGGTAAGGCCTGCTAAGATCCAGCAGCAGCAAGTTCCCCAGCAGAGGTAGTGGTCTGGGTCCTGGAGGTTCCTTCCCCTGTTCCTGGGAGCTGCAGGAGAGGAGGTAGAGGAGCAGCAGAAACACCACAGTCCCCAGCAGAGTCACCAAGCTGGGAGTCTGAAGAAGAACACCCTCCATTGCTGTCTGCACAATGTGAAATAATGTGCTGAACTAAAAAAAAACATTTGTGCTTTGTCTTAACAACAGAACTCCCTGGAGCCACAGGTAATTATACCTCTGGGGACTCCAACGTGGAGAAATGTCTCAGAGGAGGGTTGTTCTCAGAAGCTCAATGGAAAACATGGCCATGATTTGGCCAGTTCAAACCAAAGCAAATCATACTGTTCAAACACAGAAGCAAACACTCCATTCTATAAAGACTAACATTTATTAGTGGCACAAAAAGCACAACATGATGAACGAGGGCTGAATGGACACACCGGGGTCCAGTAGCTTTAAGGCCCAGGCCTTAATGCTACCTGCTCTGTCTCTCTGTCCCCCTCTGCCCCCCTCTGTCCCCCTCTGTCCCCCTCTGCCCCCCTCTGTCCCTCTCTGTCCCTCTCTGTCTCTCTCAGTGTAATTTTGACGCTAAATCTTTCTGGGGATTTTTGATGTTAAACAAAGTAATGAGTCCATGGAACTTGTCATGAGATAATATTTTATTACTTTTGACACACAGCAAAATACAAGAAATGTGTGACTCTCTCCTCAGACCCGGCTGACAGCACACAGCTGGTGGGGTGAGGGGTTGAGGGTGAAGCCCACAGCTGGAGTGAGGTCCAGATCATCCTCTGTTACCCCGGGTGGAGGAGAGAAACGAAAGTGTTGGAGGAGAGAGGTGAAGAAGAGGAAGAGCTCCATCCTGGCCAGACCCTCCCCCAGACACACCCTGCTACCTGAGAGAGGAATTGCAAATAATGCCAGCCATTTGATTATTTTCCGAGATAATATTGAAAACTAAAACATGCAGACTGATCTGATATAAATTATGTTCTTGAGTCAACTTGCCCTGTTTATTAAAAAAGTAGTTTGAATATTGTACCAGCAGAGAAGGGCATGAAGGCATTCCTCTTGACAAACTTTCCATTGTCATCCAGGAAGTGGGCGGGGTTAAAGGTGTGGGGGCTCTCCCATTCGCTCTCATCCTGCAGAACTGACGTCAGTAGAGGAATCACAGAAGTCCCCTGTCAACCAAGAGGAATCAACAGAAACAAGGTTTGAAAAATCTGTGGTCATGTGCAATTTTCGCTTTCAAACAATCTGACCTTCTTGATGAAGTATCCCTGGAAGGTGACATCTCTGCTGGTGACGTGAGGGATGGACATGGGTACAACATTGGCCAGTCTCTGGGTCTCATGGATGACAGCATCAGTGTAGGGAAGGTTCTTCCTGTCCTCTACCAAGATCTGACGACTTCCTATCACCCTGCTGATCTCCTCTTGAACCTGGTCTGAGGAGATGTGGATGGACCAAAGTTAGATTTTCAGGGACATATCATTGTGATTTTTCCTTTAGAACTTTGTTTATAAGTGGGCACTTGGTCAACATTTATGGTTCAGACTCCACAAATCTTTGACTTTAAATAGGCAGAACCACAGGTTAACCACTACACCTGTATTTAACGGTGTACCAATATCTAAAATGAATCTGCAGAAACTTTTCATGTGAATGAGATTATATGTGAGTGAGGGCACGTCTATAATGTTTTGCTTTTTGAGCCTTTTGGTGTTATTTGTAGTATTGCATTTGCATCAAGCACAACAGTTCCTCAATCAATTCTTGTTTCTACATCCAAGTTTCTTCATGGCAGTCCTTCCTTACTCTGTATATGAGAATACTTGGTCATCAGAAGGAGTCCCCAGCATAATGAAGACCCTGTGGTGTCAGTTCCAGCAGCAAACAGGTTGCCCACAGAACATATCAGGTTTTTGTTGTGGTAGTAAGAATCTGTAATACCTGAATCCTGACAGACATAGACCCACATTCAGTTAGTCAGGATGCTGCATAGGGATAAGTAGTTGGCTTGATATATATAAATCATGCATAAACATAGATACAAAGTGTTTTGTATAACCACTGATTTCTATAAAACATGTTATGACACTGAATGTTTCAGATGTCAAAAGATGTAACACTGTAGTTGTTTACTTATCTTTGTCCCTCTCCACCTACTCCTCATAGCCGGCATGAGAATTTGCATGACCTTGAAAAACCATCTACATGATGCAATAATTAAACATTTCCCTTACCTCCAGCTTCTGCTTCCTGGTAAGGAAGGCGTCCACAAAGCCTCGACACACCTGAGGGTCCAGAGTCTCCTTCAGACCCGTGATCAAGTCTGAAATCTCTCTTTTGGCATCGTCAACGTTTCTCAAAAAAAACGTTAAATTCTTGATCAATGGGCCCAGCCAAGGAAACATGTTGTACACCTGTCATCCCAACACCCAAAAGCACACATTAATCAAATGTCAAGGTTTAGGAACACAATCCATGGTCTAAAGCCACAGTTCTCTGAATAAAGAAAGCAAATGACCATACAGTACCTGGATTGATACAGAGCCTGCTAAGTTAATTCTACTCTTGGCTTTCTCCACCATGGCTATGAGTTGGGGGTCGGTGTAATCAAATCTGTTGTTGTACACAATGGCTAAGATGATATTGGAGGAAGCGTAACTCACTGGAGAGGTTGTGTCAAATGCTTTACCTGTCGAACACAAAAAAATAGTTAATGAATGACAAGTTCTAAATTTTGTTTTTTTTCTGTCTTACCTTCATGTTTCTCAAATTCTTGAATGAGGTATCGACACTCCTCTATGATCTTCTCCTCACTCATCTTCTTGCCCATCCCAAAGTCTCTGAGGGTAGTGAGAGCAAAGCGCCTCATCTCTTTCCAAGAGTCTCCGTTAGCAAACAAGATCCCTGAGGAGAGAAAGTACAGTGCTGTGAGATGCATGTTATCATTGATAAACATACAATTACAACATGTATGTGTATGTGTATTAGGTCAGAATGATGGAAGCCTACATGAACACACTTAAAATGTATGTACTGGAGCCTTTGTTATCACTCACTTTTCAGATTTATTAACATTTTTGCTGTTGTTTTACACAAATAGGATTTTATTGCTCTAGTGATTTCTAATTATGTATGCTTGGAAATACTTAATAAAGCAAATGTATTCACCTAAATGTGAAATTTTGCACACAGATAATGTTAAGACAAAAATAAAAATGTTCTAGCGTTACACCTACTGGTGTCTCTGGTCATAAGAATGAATGTGACGAGGGACTCATGGATTACATGTCAAACATTATCACACCCTCCAACATCACCCAGCCCCAGAATCTCACCTCAACCCCAGCCCTGACCCACCACATCACAGCGTTCGTTATATTTTTGACAGGGTTGGAGGGGTGACCCACTGGTCACTCTGTGTTCTTTTCACGGCAGCGCTCAGCTGAAGCGCATCTTTCTATCAGCACCCTTTTCCTTCTCCTTACCACCTGTTGTGCGCTGATTACGCATCTTATAAATAAGATGGGGGAGGGGGGGTCTGACCCCCCCCAATTAATACTTGGACCCCCCCCCCCCCCCAAAAAAAAAAATAAGATAAAAATAACAGGTTGGGGGGGTCGATAGGCCTACACACTCTCGAGAAGAAGTTGACCCCCCCGATTGTCATTGTATAATTCGCAATCTGCCTCAGTTTCCCTCCTTTGCTGAAGAGTTTTGTGGTATTGACGTGTTCCCCTATCGTGCGATATTTTTTCTGTTCCAGCCGCATTAAGCCGCTTTCCTACCCTTCCCTGGATTTACTGGACTGCCTTCCCGATCTCGGACCCTGCCTATTCTTGACGTTTTACGGATCACCCTTTGGAGTTACCTGCTACGGCCTATCTTGCCGTTTTGTTTCCCGAGCCTTCTGCTTGAGTGATTTTCAGTTGTCCATTAATAAACTTTCCGTTCCGCACTCCGCATTTGGGTACGTGTACTCCTTGTACGTGATATATTTTCTTACAAACAACTATTATGTTTCATTGACGAAAGTACCAAGCATTTTGAACTATATGTGCTTACTGAGGCATCCACAATTCTGAGTAAAATACAGAGGAACAGTATGTTCTTCTACTGAAAAGGTACACTGATAACATTTGATACACTGTCGACACACTCACACTAGTCACTTTACACACTGTCACTTTAGCTACTGGTTGCACAATCAGCAATATGTACCCAACTTGTCTCTAGGTTAGTCTAGGTTATAAGGTTACTATAATGTATTAAAGGTTTAGCATACTCTTGCTTATTATTTTGTATATTTAGGAGGTTTATTGTATTATATGTTAACTTGTCATAGGTGTAACCTATGTTCTGAGTACTTATATGTCATGTTATGCCAGGTTGCTTTGCGTTGTCTTATCCTATGAATTTCAGTGCCCAGTCTGACCCTGGGTCTGTGTATCTGACAATAAAAGACTTGAACTTGATAAGGGCATGCCCTAAGACTATGCCAAGCTGAAAACGTATACTTTAAACAGTTATGAATGGTGCACTTGAGACTGTTGAGAAGGATATGGTTCAAGTTGGTCAAAGCAGTAAGAAATGACTTTCTTACCGTGTCCTTGGTTGACATGGTAAAGCACAGGAGGGACGTCTCTGTCTCCAAACTCCACAGCATGGTTGACCAGAGCCTGCTTGACTGTCTTGTATCCTGCCAGGACCACTACCTTCTTGGGTCCAAAATGGACCGTGAAAACTGATCCATATTTCTTGTGCATCTAAAACAATTAAGCAAGCAGATGCTTGTTTGGTTCTCAAAATGACTTTTTCCAGAAAAGAAAATATCTTAGTACAATATACGTCCTATGTAAAAAAAAGATCTATATTAAAAAATATATTTTTTTATTTTATTTTAAGTAATACAACACTGATAACACTTGGAATAAAATATGTAGTATATGCATTTTCATGAAAAAAATGTTTTCAAGAAAACTATTCTTAGAGGTGACAAACTTGAATAGCAAACATTTAACAATTTATCATCATAAGTAATTTAAAATGCATTACTCATAGCAAAATATCCTCCCTGTCTCACCTCACAGAGTGTCTGGTATGGCCTCTTGAGATCCAGCATCAGCAAGTTCCCCAGCAGAGGTAGTGGTCTGGGTCCTGGAGGATCCTTCCCCTGTTCCTGGAAGCTGGAGATTAGGAGGTAGAGGAGCAGCAGAAACACCACAGTCCCCAGCAGAGTCACCAAGCTGGGAGTCTGCAGAACAACACAATCCAACACAGACATGGTTCTAATGGTGTACAGTGGAATCAAATATTTGAGTCAAGATATTGCTCTTCTTTGCTCCTTTAGATGTATGAACATGAGGCTAAAAAAACACCACCCTAAGCTCTGGAGCAGAAAGTTGTTGCGCTCAAACACAACAAAACTGAAATCTTAAACCCGTTAGTAAAGGCCACACCCCTTAAAGTTCAGGAATTGATAGGCAACACCATGAACATTGAACTAAGCCTGTGCAGACAGAGACAATTTGTAGTGGACATAGGGCAATGTGGGTACTTACTGGAAAAGATCAGAGACTTGGCACTGCCACACTTGTAGATTATTTATCTTCCTATTTAATTAAAACATACAGTATATTATATATAAAATGGAAGAAAGCTTCAAATCAGTCCTGGTCTGTTTCTTATGCATAAACAAACTAAATGAAATTATGACTTTCAGTCATTTGATTAATTATTTTGACTAAAGGGATGTACATTATATACTGTATATTGGCATTGCCAGTGACCTCCAGGTCTGCAGTGCCTCCTCCCAGCCAGCAGGCACCCCCATCTCCCCTCCCACATCAGCAGACAATGTTCTGTTACTGTTGGTCTACATTACACTTCAAATGTCTGCTTTAGTTAAGAATTTTTGAGTTGAACCACAGTATTGTTCTGTGTTTATATTGTACAGTGTAAATAATACAACCATGTTGTATGTGTTTTTAAAATAAATGAAAAAGTTTATTTAAAAATTAATTGTGACATTAAGTCTATTTTGGATCCAAATCCTTCTGAGGTAAAATATCCTACACAAGTGAGGTAGAGCAGGTGGACCCAAAGGGAAGGGAAATCTATCTACCAAATGTTAGGACCACAAAGGACACACTACTCAAAGGTGGGGAAACAACACAATTGAAAAAGACTGACCATATATACACATATGATCCAAACTATATACAGGTGAAGCTACTCCAACTAACAAGCAAACTGAAAATGAACACACAGACACTTAACAAGACACTGGTGCAGGTTATCCCTCAAACAGACATGGGAAGAACAAACAGGACGACACCGGGGCACTGCTGCGGGCGTTACGAAAGGGAGTCAGGTGGCTGAGCGGTGAGGGAAGCGGGCTAGTAATCCGAAGGTTGCTAGTTCGATTCCCGGTCGTGCCAACTGACGTTGTGTCCTTGGGCAAGGCACTTCACCCTACTTGCCTCGGGGGAATATCCCTGTACTTACTGTAAATCGCTCTGGATAAGAGTGTCTGCTAAATGACTAAATGTAAATGTTACACACGAGACATTACCTCATGATGAGCAGAGGTAACAAGGTAAGGTAATAAGGTATACATATACATTTAATATCGTTTGTGACACAAAATATGTATGGATTTTTTTTACCCATTTCAAATGTAGCTATATATAACTACAGACACAGGACTAGACCACTGTGCAGAGCTTGAGCAGGGGCTTGGTCAAATGAGTCCTTAAATGTTGCTCCATTATGTCTTTTGGGTTGAGTTGGAACCTACACGTTTCACTGCATCTGAAAAGAAGTCTACTATGCTCATGGTCTACCTGGTCATTGTGTGTGCGTGCTCATGTGCGTGCTACAGACTGGTGTATATGTGTGCACTTGTATGCCACTGTTTGTGTTATTTATGATTTCTGATTACTTTCTAAAGTAACTTGCTAAGTGGAGAGACCTGAGGAAGGGAAATCACCCTCTAAAACCAGTCTGTGTGACTCAGCAGCTAGTAGGTCCACCTTTTGCCTTATGGGCTAATGAATGTTTTTCCATTGTTTAGTCAAATGCCTGGTAGAAACATCTGATCGTGTGCCCTACGGTAGCTCAGTCTTTAAGCAGAATGTAAATAATAATGCAATGTATTCATGGTACTGAAGCCTTTTAGCGATCCAGATAATTATCACGTTTATTTTAAGGGGATAAGCAAATGCATGCCGTGCATTACATCTAACTAAGCAAAGTAAATTCAAAGAAGGTCCTTTTAAACCTTTTAAATTACAGATTACAACTGTCAAGACACATGACAGATGAGGGTCAAAAGGTTTGGGCTTGTTTGGCTCCTGTGGAATGACCATCTGCATCTCCATACTTGCTTTTCTAATCCTCTCACCTAAAGAGTGCGAGGCGAGGTCATAATGATCGGGGATAGCCTAATTCTCTCAGTAGGATAAGTGATTTGACACCATTTGAGCACAGTGTGGATAAACCTGCTTTCAACATCCTTTTCTTAGTTCAATAACTAGCGACTACTAGCAATACATGAAAAACAAGTATGCAAGTTAGCACGTAGACACTTACACCTTAATGCTATCAAATATTGGTTGCAATAAACATTGAGAAAGTGTATGAAAATACTGTTTTGAGTTTTTGCTGCTTTGGCTAGGGCACCACTGGGAGACATATCTTAAACTAAAGTTTAGGTCGTTTTCTTCAAAATAAGGTATGTTTGGTCAATGTTAAAACATATTCTCAAACATTTTGAGAAAAATCAAGTTGAATTCATGTTGATGAAAATACCATAGGAATACATTGGAATCTGAACGTTCTATTGAGAAAAAAGTTGGTTTTTCCCTTGTAACTTTTCAGCATGTCGGCACCACATGGACACTTCCTGAAAAGCTACATTAGGTCAGAGCCATATACAAAGAGTAAATATAAGTAAATAAAGCAAGTAAATTTATCTTCCACTTGCCCTACAAAAAAAATCCACTTAAGAGGCATCTTTATTATTAGGCCTACACTACATGGTATTATGCTCGCTGCTGGTATGTATAATTTAATTACATTTATAGATTGTGTGCTGTTCATTTTTCATTGGCTGCTGTAGCCTACTGAACAATCAATATTATTTTGCAATGGACATAGTTTTACATATATAACTAGCTGTGGTTGAGTTAATAGGAGGAGGGGTGGGAGGGGCCCATGATGCGTTCATGCCCAGGGGCCCAGAATTTGCAGAGCCCTGCTTAGAAGTTTGAGTTCATACTAGGACACTACAGAATACTTCACAGTGAGCAGAAGTTGAACCACACTTCAGGTACATATACAAATTATAAATATGTTATGGACGCAAAATGTATTTTGAAAAAATGAACTTTATTAAAACATTTAAGATGCAATTAGCAGGATTTATTTCTTGGGCGTTACTATTAATAAAAACGATACTTATGAAAACAACCACAGCAGCATTAAATCCAATGGATGTCTTATGTATTCCTACAGAAATATTCCATAGCAGGCTAATGTATAATTTTCAGTTTCTATCAACTTATTTCAGCAGTGATGCCTAGGTCATAGTCTCTCTCTCTCTCCTCAGACCCGGCTGACAGCACACAGCTGGTGGGGTGAGGGAACGAGTGTGAAGCCCACAGCTGGAGTGAGGTCCAGATCATCCTCTGTTACTCCAGGTGGAGGAGAGAAACGAAAGCGTTGGAGGAGAGAGGTGAAGAAGAGAAAGAGCTCCATCCTGGCCAGACCCTCCCCAGGACACGCCCTGCGACCTGAGAGAAAGAGACCAAAATATTGTCACAGGCAGAAATTAAAATAATTATGTTGATAACCATGCTATTGCGATTATATACCTGCAGAGAAGGGCATGAAGGCATCCCTCTTGACAAACTTTCCATTGTCATCCAGGAAGTGGGCGGGGTTAAAGGTGTGGGGGCTCTCCCATTCGCTCTCATCCTGCAGGACTGATGTCAGTAGAGGAATCACAGAGGTCCCCTGTACACCAGTGAGAAATCAACATCATTTTATTATTTTTTTGGGGGGGGGAAGCTGTGGTCATATGCAATTTTCCCTTTAAAACAGCCAGCAATGTGACCTTCTTGATGAAGTATCCCTGGAAGGTGACATCTCTGCTGGTGATGTGAGGGATGGACATGGGTACAATGTTGGCCAGTCTCTGGGTCTCATGGATGACAGCATCAGTGTAGGGAAGGTTCTTCCTGTCCTCTACCAAGACCTGACGACTTCCTATCACATTGCTGATCTCCTTCTGAACTTGGTCTGAGGAGAAAGAGGGGGGGAACAAACCATTCTCTAATGTTTCATGTTCATCAAAATCTAGTCTGCCATCATACTGAAGTGTGTTTGTATGTCCCTTACCTTGTATGTGAGGATACTTGGCCATTAGCAGGAGTCCCCAGCGTAACGTAGTTCCTGTGGTGTCGGTCCCAGCAGCAAACAGGTTGGCCACAGAATATACCATGTTATCATCATGGTATAAAGAAGCCACGCTCCCGGATTCCTAACACACAAGATTTTTTTTAAATGCTTAAGAAATACAGTTATGATAAAGGGACTGCATTTTATACAGCGCTTCCGTACCTACGCGGTACTCGAGAGCTTTATGACCCTCTCCACCCCGAGCCACAGCCGCAAAAATATTTTTTATATACAGTGTATATATAAATTATTATACAATGATACAGGCCTTGATGATTTCAAGCCTATTACTGGAAAGGTTACCTCCAGGTTTTGCCGTCTGGCCAGGAAAGAGTCCACAAAGCCTCGACACATCTGAGGGTTCAGAGTCTCCTTCAGACTTCCGATTAAGTCCTTGATCTCTTCTGTATCGATGTTAGTAAGCTTCATTATACGTCTTTGGTTCCAGACAAAAGGACCCATCCAGGGAAATGTGTTGTATAACTGAAACCCCATTCAAAAAGGTGTAAACATTCTGGACTGTACTGTGTAGATTTGTAAACACTTATCATAACATTTTTTAAATAAAGTCTGCAAACCTGGATTGTTGGAGATCCTAATAGACATACAATTTCAGTAGCTCTGTCCACCATTGCTTTGAACTTTGGGTCACTGTAGTCAAACCTGTCGCCAAATACAATGGCGGAGATGATATTGGAGACAGCATAATTCACCGGCTGGTTTGTGTCAAATGCTTTGCCTGTTACAGCCAACACAAGATGAATTACAGTCATGACAAGAGCTACACCAAAGGTACTTTCATTTGAGCAAAATTGTCATTTGACACAACAGCCCTACCTTCATGTTTCTCAAACACTTCAATCAGGTTGCCACACTCCTCTATGATCTTCTCCTCACTCATCTTCTTGCCCATCCCCAAGTTTTTGAGGGTAGTGAAAGCAAAGCGCCTCATCTCTTTCCAAGAATCTCCATTAGAAAACAAGATCCCTGTGGAGATTACACGTTTTACTAACTTGTAATAATCAATGTACAGAGCATTCAGTTACCCTCATTTTACCATGTCCATTGTTTAAGTCCTGAAATATAGGGGTGATGTCCCTGTCTCCAAACTCCTCCGCATGGTTGACCAGAGCCTCCTTGACTGTCTTGTATCCGGCCAGGACCACTACTTTCTGTGGCCCAAAATGGATCTTAAATACTGATCCATATTTCTTGGAGAGCTAGAGAAGTCAAGAAAGTGTATTTTACAGTTTATGAAGGGTCTAAATGACTGCTGTTCACATGATTATGCACTTCTTCAAGGATACTGATCAGTAATTATTGAACAGATAATCTTTTCATTTCAGTGAATTATAATGATGTTAGCCTATTGAACTGTGATTGCACATAATGCATTACTTGTCATAACCTATACCACGAACACATTTATAATCACATAGCTGACTATGTACCTACAATTATTTTACTGTAGGTATGGCTATAGGTATTGTTGTATTAACCTACTGCTTGTTCATGTACCGTTTAGCTACATCGTAGTTACCCTCAACTTTAATGGTGAACATTTAATTGGGTGTGCTCAAGCCTTCGGCGAGAGCACAACCTTTGTTCTCTCACATATATATTTATTATTTATTTTCGCCCCCCTAAGGATCAGTCAATATTTGGACTACATACACAACGGCGGTGTCAAAAGGTTCGTCTTGGTAGCGATTGCGGTGGTTGTATTTTTATTTACGTTCCGTTGCATGGTTTAAGTAGAAATTGCGTTTTTGTGGTGAAAAGTGAAGCTAACGGTGGCTAATTTGCTAGCCACAGTCACTGACGTTACTAACGTCACTACGTCACTAACGTCACGAAAACACGCGACTACCTGTAGCAGAACATTCGTTTCACATCTGTTAACTTGGGGGATAGCTAGGCTAACTATAGCTTTACTGCAAGGCAGCTGCAGGAACGCCACAAGCAAAGAGGCCAGGGTGATAACTATTTACTCATTTTACTTTGTGATGTGAAACACAATTATGAAATGTAATGTACAATATTAGCTGATATTATTAAGGAAGTAGGCCCACATCTACTTTTGGAAACGGTAGTCTACTATTTCACTGAAGCATTAGCATCATGACATTAGCCTCTGTTGCCCGGGCAACACATACTACAGTGGTCTATGATGCATCTGTTTTCAATCTTTAAAATAAACATTCCTCACAAATACATTTTCGTTGTAGGATTTATTATGACATTACATTACAAGTAAACGATTTGTGGGTGAAATTATCATTACCTGTGGTTTCAAACCAGTGTTGCTCACTGCAATGCTGTAGCCTACGTGAGACACTACAAAAACATCTACACAGCTGTAGGAAGTCAAACGGCGACAGAACATGTTCGGCACTCCCCTTACTTAATCAAAAGTCTATCTAACTACTAACCTGAACTTCATTGCCACAGCCTAAAAGTTGCCAATCTGTTCATGAAAATAATTAATTTCAGCCTAAACCGTACAACGGAACGTTAAATCCAATTCAACCAACGCAATCGCTACCAAGACGAACACAGCAGTAGTCTACTGTACTAGTACTGTACCGTAGTAGTACAATTTACCGGTGCAGCTTCTCCACACAGGGCTATATCGCATTTTGCGTTGTTACTGACAATGATCGCTACCAGTGAGCTTTTTATGAATGAGCGATTTTCCTCTAAATAAATGTCAAGCTTATTTACGTTTTGGGGGGCATATTTTCAGTTAGCAGATGGGACTGTCTGAATCGCGATTCCATCTTCTACTGCCGGGTAACGTCGTAGAATAATCTTCAAAGGGGGTTATTTATTAATGAATGAATGCAATGAGTAGGCTACATGCCTGAAAATATCACGAGAAGGGAAAAACCTAAAATGACGTTTAAGTCATAGAGATTAGGTCCATTTTTACACCGGTCTGCCAAATTTATTCGTTTTGATTCAACGATGAGGCTGCCTCTTGCAGGGGAAATGAGAAGACATCTATTTCATTCTACACTTCACTCGTATTTTCAGTTGTAAATGAGCAGCAAAAAAAAAATGCCGTTAAATCTATTTAATCTTAATAAATAATAAGTATGCATTTTCATATAAAATATACATAAATCAGTTGTAAAAATGTCATTCAAAAACGGACCCCTGTGCAACCGACGCAAGCAAGCACACCCTACAATTTCCCCAGAAATTGTACCCTCTCTAGTTAACTTTAATATGAAGTGGTGCTAAATGTTTTTCCTGTTACAGGAAAAATAGTGTGTTTAACCTTACCTACAAAATATTTAACATTAACACAATGCACTCTTTTCACTGCAGTATGCATCAAATTGAATACCTAAAATGTTACAACTGGTATTAAGCCAAATGGTTAGATTTACCTCACAGAGTGTCTGGTATGGCCTCTTGAGATCCAGCATCAGCAAGTTCCCCAGCAGAGGTAGTGGTCTGGGTCCTGGAGGATCCTTCCCCTGCTCCTGGGAGCTGCAGGAGAGGAGGTAGAGGAGCAGCAGAAACACCACAGTCCCCAGCAGAGTCACCAAGCTGGGAGTCTGGAGAACAACACTATCCAACACAGACATGGTCCACCACACTAAACACTGAAACCTTACACCTGACACTCACTAATGGTTTAACAAACAGAACGTTACATCTGAGCAGTCAGATCCATTTATAACCAGTAGCACCAGTTAAAGGAGTTGGTGCTGTTTTTGTTGGTTTCATCAATAAATTAACACACTGCCACACCTGTAGATAATAAACTGGTTTTACAACATGTTTTAGAAGTGCTTAGAATTTCATTTTACCTTTATTCTCCAGAGCACATCGTCAGTGTCTCAATTAAAGGAAAACTTGCTTTTTAATCCTATACTGATATGTGTTTAGAGTGTTATATTGTGATGAGAACGAGCCTCGGGACTCATCATCAATCAAATGGAATGAGCATGGGCCCACCCAATTGAATGAATTGAATGCAGGTGGGCTTGATTGTTTTGGGGGAAATGACTATAAGACTGGCAGACTCCACAGATGGAGATCTGATTGTTGCAGCTTGGCGCTATACTGGGAAGGTTGGCTTATCGTTCGCAGTTACTCGGACTTCCGGGGACAAAGAAGGTTGGAAAGGAGTTTAAGATGTCCGTGCATTTGTAGGGGTGGTGTGTGGACAGTCCACATTTATCCTCCAAATTTATTTTGGAACATTGTCATCTCATCTGTATGTGTCTCATGTTGGAGAGCTGAGAAGAGTCATTTGTCTTTCCATTATGATGTCAATATGGTTGTCAAGTTCTATCTCCGACAATACTGGTCCACTTGACAACACCCAGGAAGAGACATAGAGAGACGTGAGGCTCAACTCGGCTTTAGTGCTTTTTATTAACTCCAGCAGATTAAGCAGGTTGAAAACCTTAAAGAAACAGATTCTAAGCATTCAAAATAATAATTACAACTAAATCATTCTACAACACAAATACGGGCTTGCAACTAAAATATAGGCAACTGACTACATGGTTCCAAGCTAAGCTACTCACCAGTGGCATCTCAGTGGTCTTCCATGCATCGTTTGTGCATGGGAGCTACACACCTGTTTATCAAGCCCAATCAATGCAGTGGAAGCCACAGGTGAAATTTACCTAGTGCGCCCTCTGGTGTACAGACTATTCAATAGAAAAAAAATAGTAGAAACGGATAGAAAAACGGGGGTGAGGCAAGAGGTTAATGAAAAGAAATTATGTATATTTCAGTGTAGTCATTTCTTTTTATTAATAATTTGTATATATACAAAGCTGTCTGACAATATACCTAAACCAGCCACTGTTAAAGTTAGATACCATACTGATTGTCTTGTTGGAATAAATAGTACAACATTACTAGCCAAGATGCTTTATGAACAAACTTGCTTTTGTAGTCCACAAACCATAATGTTGAGTATTGCCTATTTCTCAATATTCCTGAAATGAGTGTAACTACATCAAAAGGTGGTGCAGTAGAAGGATAAATGGTGTGTCTCTGAGACGGTCTCTCTCTCCTCAGACCCGGCTGACAGCACACAGCTGGTGGGGTGAGGGGTTGAGGGTGAAGCCCACAGCTGGAGTGAGGTCCAGATCATCCTCTGTTACTCCAGGTGGAGGAGAGAAACGAAAGTGTTGGAGGAGAGAGGTGAAGAAGAGGAAGAGCTCCATCCTGGCCAGACCTTCCCCAGGACACGCCCTGCTACCTGAGAGAGGAATAGAGAAATGGACCAAAAATATTTCAATCACACCAGACATTATAAAAATAGTTATGTTGATAACTATGTTAAAGATGACAATGATATACCCGCAGAGAAGGGAAGGAAGGCATTCCTTTTGACACATTTTCCTTTGTCATCCAGGAAGTGGGCGGGGTTAAAGGTGTGGGGGCTCTCCCATTCGCTCTCATCCTGCAGAACTGACGTCAGTAGAGGAATCACAGAGGTCCCCTGCACACCAGAGTGAGAAAGGGGCAATGATCAATAGCTTGTTCATGTTTTTTTTTTCAGATTCTATTTTTGTTGAGGAGTCACTTCAAACCAGCTAGTTATCTGACCTTCTTGATGAAGTATCCCTGGAAGGTGACATTTCTGCTGGTGACGTGAGGGATGGACATGGGTACAATGTTGGCCAGTCTCTGGGTCTCATGGATGACAGCATCAGTGTAGGGAAGGTTCTTCCTGTCCTCTACCAAGATCTGACGACTTCCTATCATCCTGCTGATCTCCTCTTGAACCTGGTCTGAGGAGAAAGAGTGGGGGAACAAACCATCCTCTAATGTTTCATGTTCATCAAAATCTAGTCAGCCATCATACTGAAGTGTGTTTGTATGTCCCTTACCTTGTATGTGAGGATACTTGGCCATGAGCAGGAGTGTCCAACGTAACGTAGTTCCTGTGGTGTCGGTCCCAGCAGCAAACAGGTTGGCCACAGAATATACCATGTTATCATCATGGTACAAAGAAGCCATGCTCCCGGATTCCTAACACAAAATGCACAAAAGGATTTGGGAGAAACACTTAAGAAATCCAGTTATGATGATCAAGCCCTTGACTGTGATTTCAAAAGTTTGATTTCTGGCCTATTACTTAAAAGGTTGTACCTACCTCCAGGTTCTGCTGTCTGGCCAGGAAACAGTCCACAAAGCCTCGGCACATCTGGGGGTTCAGGGTCTCCTTCAGACCTTTGATTAACTCTTTAATATCTTCTACGGTGATGTCAATAAGCTTCTTTATGCGTCTCCAATTCCAGAGCCAAGGACCCATCCAGGGAAACGTGTTGTATAACTGAATCCCCATTCAAAAAAGTGTTTGTTTTGCACTGTATTGAGTTGTCCACATTTTTTAATACAACCGTTTAAAATCAATTCTGCAAAAAATACCTGGATTGATGGAGATCCTGTCAGATATGTAACCTCATTCGCTCCTTCCACCATTAATTTGAACTTTGGGTCACTGTAGTCAAATCTGTTCCCATATACAATGGCGGAGATGATATTGGAGACGGCATAATTCAGCGGCTTGGTTGTGTCAAAAGCTTTGCCTGTTACAGCCAACACAAGATGAATTACAGTAATGTCAAGAGCTACACCAAAAGTATTTTCATTTGAGCTGTTGTCATCTGACACACACTATCCTACCCTCATATTTCTCAAACACTTCAATCAGGTTGCCGCACTCCTCTATGATCTTCTCCTCACTCATCTTCTTGCCCATCCCAAAGTCTCGGAGGGTAGTGAGAGCAAAGCGCCTCATCTCTTTCCAGGAGTCTCCATTAGCAAACACAATCCCTGTGGAGATTTGAGACATTTAGTAACTTGTATGGAGAATAATGGAATGAATGAGCATTCTGTTTCTTTCAGTTTACCATGTCCTTTGCTGAAGTCCTGAAATATAGGGGTGATGTCTCTATCTCCAAACTCCTCAGCGTGGTTGACCAGAGCCTGCTTGACTGTCTTGTATCCTGCCAGGACCACAACCTTCTTTGGTCCAAAATAAACCTTGAATACTGATCCATATTTCTTGGAGAGCTAGAGAAGGCCACACAGTGTATTTAACAGTATATGAAGGGTCTAAATAACTGTCACATGATTATGAACCTCTTCCGAAGATTGATCAGTCATTATATATAATGTCTTTACTCTGAATCATAATAATGTTGGCCTATTTGGATAATGATCACGCATAGAAAATTCCTACTGGTTGTAGGAACTTCTTTACATAATCATATCTTCATACTGGACTGTAATTGTACATTTTCTATTCCTATCCTGTATTTAATAGTGTTACACTACAACTATCTGTATATCTACTTATTTTACTGGTTACTTTAGTCACGGTTATGGACTTGTTTCGGCCACTAGAGGTCCCCAATTGTTTTTTTTTCAGGGTCTCATGGTCGACTGCGGCGCCACAACACACATGATCAACGACGCCAGAAAGTTCAAAACAGTTGACAAGAGCTTCAGACCCGAGAACCACATGATCGAGCTTGCCTACCGAACCAAGGTGAGCGGGATGGCGAAGATGAGGGGAGACGCCGAAGTCTACTTGCTGGACAGCGAGGGACGACGGGTGAGAACCAGGCTCGGGCGGGCACTCTACGTCCCATCGTTTCCACAAAACATCTTTTCGGTCAAAGCAGCGACAGCCAACGGAGCAGAGATCCACTTCAAAGACGAAAATAATTGGCTAATCCACAAGACATTTAGCTCTGAATGCTACGTATATAAGCAAAATAAGAAGAATCTGGATTCTAGATGCGAAAAAGGGATTTTTGTAGGCAATGATAAATATTGTCCAGCATATAAAGTGTATTATCCTGAATCAGGAAAGGCCCTGAAACATAAGCTGGTGAAATACATCACCAAAGGTAGCGCAGGTAGCCAGACTCAAACAGATGGTGACATGGGTGTAGACATTGAGAGTTATAAAGATACACGATCAAAGATAGTCAACCAGGGTCAGGGACAGGCTAAAGAGAGTAGAGTCCAGTGTTGAGGAGACTGCTGAGGCAGGTCCGACCCAGACATATAGTACTCAGAGTGAACAGGGAGAAAGGAGGTATCCTACGAGACAGAAAATGGCTCCAGAATACTTAAAAGAGTACCAGTGTAAAGCTGAGTATAATAATGACGAAAGTGAAAATGTAGATTACTTCTACAGAGTGGCTTATGATGTACCTAAAACATTTAGAGAGGCTATGGACTCTAAGAACCAACAAATGTGGACTGACGCGATGAAAGAGGAGATGAACTCTTTGACAGCAAATGAGACTTTCACTCTGACCCCGCTGCCAAGAGGCAAACGAGCAGTGGGAGGTCGCTGGGTATATACAGTGAAAGAGAGCCTCTCTCTGGACACTTGTAAAGCCAGATATGTCGCAAAAGGATATGGTCAAGTAGAAGGGATTGACTATAAAGAGACCTTTTCACCGACAGCCAACATGACCTCTGTCCGAGGTGGCTGTACAGGAGGATTTTACCCTACACCAAATGGATGTGAAGACTGCTTACCTCCATGCTCCAATGGACTGTGAGGTATATATGGAACAACAGGAAGGTTTTGAGATCAAGTCAAAAACAGAAGGACACTTAGTGTGTACACTCAATAAGTCATTGTATGGTTTAAAACAGTCCGGGTGTAACTGGAACATGTTACTGTATGATCACCTTACAGAGAATGGTTTTGTACAAAATGATGCTGATCATTGTGTCTACATCAGAGAATCTGAGAACGAGAAGGTGACTGTTAGTATGGGTAGATGACTTAATCATAGCGGCGAGTAACACCACCTTACTCAGTGATGTAAAAGAAATGTTGAAGAGAAGGTTTAAGATTAAAGATATGGGTCCACTTAAATACTTCCTGGGTATCGACTTTAGACAGAGTGAGGGAGAGATCAAAATGACTCAAAAGAGACACATGCCGAGATCCACCCCATGTGAGCAAAAGTTTAACTTTGACAGCGAGGGTGAAGTTATTGACTCAACAGGATATAGAGAGATAGTAGGTAGCTTGATATACATTATGACATGTACTTGACCTGACCTTATCTGGGTAGTTTAACTATCACAATACCTAGCAGAACCAAAGAAAAAACATTGGGCTACAGTAAAACACCTACTGAGGTACTTAAAGGGTACTATAGATCAAGAACTACACTATCCACCTGTGAAGCTGAGTATATGGCACTAGCAGCCACGACTCAAGAGAGTATGTACCTTGTACAACTACTTAAAAGAATAGATAGTAATCAGCATTTACCAGTCAAGATATATGAGGACAACCAGGGTGCAATAGCTTTATTTAAGAACCCAGTATGCAGACAGAGAAGCAAACACATAAATATAAAGTATTACTTCGTACGGTCTACACACGCAGAAGGGAAAATATCTATAGAGTACTGCCCTACTGAAAACATGGTAGCTGATGTCCTTACCAAGCCAGTGACAAAGGCTACGTTTGAGAAGTTCAAGGGATATTTGTTTGGAGAGTAATGTGAACTGGCAAATGTTTTTGAAGTTTTTAGAACGGCCAGTATGCCAGATGTTTTATTTTGGAGTTATGTATTTTGGGGTTTTGTTTACCACTATAGAGAGTTATAAACATGTCTTTGGGTGGGAGTGTTAAGCATATCTGATGATATATATGTAGCAAAGCCATGTTAAATAGCCTACGCAGTGACGTCATATTGGAACGCGTGTGCCTGCGTGCACTAGGATGCTGTTGAGAGCATGCACAGAATAAACGGTCAATGTGAGTTCCTAGACCAAAAAGACGATGGCCGTCTGTCATTTTTCTCCCGTGAATATTATTTAAGGTGCTAGCTAACTCATTTGGTGGCTGTTAACAACGATAGACTGCTGCAGAAATGTCTAACGCTACAAGCTTTATGTCTAGCAGCGCCCCTGAGCCATAGCCTCTGATTCCTGACAAATTTAGGCCATGTTCTGTGTGTCAGGAGTTAGTAGGCGTCAGGCACCATTAACTTAACAGTTACGGACAGCAGGGAAGTTGGCCAACACTTACATTAATGTTACATGTTTACAAATGTTGAACTTTACCTACAAAATATTGAACTTTAATACAATGCACTCTTTTCACTGCAGTATCAAATTGAACACTTAAATGTTAGAACGTGTATAAGGCAAATAGTTAGTGTTACCTCACAGAGTGTCTGGTGTGGCCTTTTGAGATCCAGCATCAGCAAGTTCCCCAGCAGAGGTAGTGGTCTGGGTCCTGGAGGATCCTTCCCCTGTTCCTGGGAGCTGTAGGAGAGGAGGTAGAGGAGCAGCAGAAACACCACAGTCCCCAGCAGAGTCACCAAGCTGGGAGACTGGAGAACAACACTATCCAACACAGACATGGTCCACCACACACTAAACACTGAACCCTTACACCTGACACTCACTAATAGTTTAACACAACTATAAATCTGAGCAGCCAGATACATTTATAAACTGTAGCAACAGAAGGGGTGGAGCTGTATTTGTTAGTTTCATCAACAACTTGGCAAACTGCCACACCTGTAGTTAATGACTTGGTTCACAGTGTGTTTTTATACATTTGAAACAGTGACTCAGAAGAGCTTAGAAAGTAATTTGACTTTTATTCTCCATGTTACACCTTATTCGAGTGAAAGGAAAACGTGCTTTTCAGCCCTATACTGAGATGTGTAAAGAGTGTTCTATTTAGGTTCATGGCTGGGGTTTGCTTGGGTTATTTCTGAATGTCTAAATAGTCCCATTTTATTATCACATTTGATCATAATCAGTCATATTTGGTATGGCCATTTGTGTTTCTTTTAATTGTATGAATTTTGGCTGTTTTATTTTAATATAATTAACCCTTTGATACACAAGCTATGCTTACCCCCTTTAATGCACAACATGGGTCTAAAATGTCCCTTGAGCAACATGACCATGAAAAAATTTGGAACTTGGCATCTCCCTTCATTTGGATGTCTTTGTGACTCGTATGTTCGGTTTGTTCTGGTGAAGAGTCCCCACAATGTTCAGGTCTACCACATATGGGACCCTCACATCGCAAATCCAGAATTTTCTAATTCCACATTTTGCAGGCTTGCTGGCCGGGCATGTATGGCACACACTGCTCATCTCTGGTGACAAAGTTACTGGGAATGAACTGTCTTCTGCAATTAGCCAGGAAACAGTCACACACATACCTGAATGCTGCTATGAGATGTTTTTCTTGTTACAAAGCCCTGTTCCTCTTGTCATCAAAAGTCAAGCTGGTGATATCATCTCTTTAGCCCCATGGTGGCTTTATACATTGAATTTTGCAATTGGATCCAAAAAAGCCACATCTAGGCTCTTGTCCTCCCCTGCAAGGAGGGTCAAACTGATAGAGGCCATGAATTCCTGTTTGATACTTCTCCACTCTTTCCCTTTTGCTGTTGCAGCTCTTCGTCTCAAAGTTGTTGCATTTCAGGACCTCATCAATGATGTCACTTGTGAACATCTCCCAGCCTAAAAGCAGCTGTGTTGAGTTGTGAAATGTGTGACAGGTGAATAGTTATCCACAGTAAATATGTTCCAAGTTGCAAAAATTTACTAATATCAAAAATTCCTATAAAACTCCATAGGAATACATATGGGTCATTTTTTACCCATGTCTGTAAACTGAAGGTAGTAACACAAAAACAATGGTTGTTTATAAATTAAGAAAAGAAAGAAGAAAAATAAGTATTTGTGGCAATAAATAACTAGATATATAATGAATACTTGGAATATTAAATTATGAAATTAGATGATTTCTAAAGATATGGCAAAGACACACTCAGCCATACATGAAATATCATAGTAAATGAATGCGGGTCATTTTAGACCCATGTTGTGCATTAGAGGGGTAGTGTTACAAACAATATTTATATTCCAAAAGTAAGAAAGAAAAAATGAAAATAAGGTCTTGTGATGACCAAAAAGAAGTTAATTGAGGAATACCTGGAATACTGAATGATTAAATATATTTTTTGCGAAGATATAGAAAATGTTAACTCTCCCGGGTCACTTTAGACCCATGTTGTGTATCAAAGGGTTACAAAAATATCAAATAAGGAATGCTTTATAAAAAAAGTGTATAAACATACATAATGGAAACAAATGACGTATATTTCATTGTAGTCATTTCTTTTTATTAATAATTTGTATATATAAAGCTGTCTGACAATATACCTAAACCAGCCACTATTAAAAGTTAGATGCCATACTGATTGTCTTGTTGGAATAAATAGCACAACAGTACTAGGCAAGATGCTTTATGAACAAACTTGCTTTTGTAGTCCACAAACCATAATGTTGAGTATTGCCTATTTCTCAATATTCCTGAAATGAGTGTAACTACATCAAAAAGGTGGTGCAGTAGAAGGATGAATGGTGTGTCTCTGAGACTGTCTTGTAGGGGGTTAAATATTGTCCAAACAACCAAAACGAATTCCCCTATGGTTTAAAGGAAGATGGGAAACTGAATAGTTTATTAGCATGAACCAAATCATGCCAATACCAATAGAATTCCAGGTATTTGACTCTATGGGTTAAATCAGAGCAAGAATGGTCAAAGTACGGTTAAATGAAATACGCATTTAATAACATTGCAAATGAATGAAATCAATTACAAGGCAAACATGTTACAATATGAAAGCTTTAAATCTTACCTACTCTACCATGATCATTGTAAATCAGAGAGAAAGCAAGAGGTGAGCAAGGAGTAGGACAGTAGGACAAGGGAGAACTGAGGAGAAAGGCTCAGGAGATGAAGAATCCACAGAACAATGCATTACAATTCCCTTTATACACAAGGACAACCAATCAGTCCACATCTTGAATGGGGTGTGAGGGCCATCAAGTTGAGACCGTCCAGAAACTCCAGACTTTAGCATATGAGAGGTGGGGGCAGGTTTGACACCCAGCCTTACAGTCTCTCTCTCTCTCCTCAGACCCGGCTGACAGCACACAGCTGGTGGGGTGAGGGGTTGAGGGTGAAGCCCACAGCTGGAGTGAGGTCCAGATCATCCTCTGTTACCCCGGGTGGAGGAGAGAAACGAAAGTGTTGGAGGAGAGAGGTGAAGAAGAGGAAGAGCTCCATCCTGGCCAGACCTTCCCCAGGACACGCCCTGCTACCTGAGAGAGGAATAGAGAAATAGACCAAAAATATTTCAATCACATCAGACATTATCAAAATAGTTAAGTTGATAACCATATTGAACATGATAATGATATACCTGCAGAGAAGGGAAGGAAGGCATTCCTTTTGACACATTTTCCCTTGTCATCCAGGAAGTGGGCGGGGTTAAAGGTGTGGGGGCTCTCCCATTCGCTCTCATCCTGCAGGACTGACGTCAGTAGAGGAATCACAGAGGTCCCCTGTATACCACAGTGAGAAAGGGGCAATGATCAGTAGCGTGTTTACATTATAGCTGCGGTTCCTACAAGCAGTTTTATTTTCAGATTCTATTTTTGTTGAGGAGTCACTTCAAACCAGCCAGTCATCTGACCTTCTTGATGAAGTATCCCTGGAAGGTGACATCTCTGCTGGTGACGTGAGGGATGGACATGGGTACAATGTTGGCCAGTCTCTGGGTCTCATGGATGACAGCATCAGTGTAGGGAAGGTTCTTCCTGTCCTCTACCAAGACCTGGCGACTTCCTATCATCCTGCTGATCTCCTCCTGAACTTGGTCTGAGGAGAAAGAGTGGGGGAACAAACCATCCTCTAATGTTTCATGTTCATCAAAATCCAGTCTGCCATCATACTGAAGTGTGTTTGTATGTCCTTTACCTTGTATGTGAGGATACTTGGCCATGAGCAGGAGTGTCCAACGTAACGTAGTTCCTGTGGTGTCGGTCCCAGCAGCAAACAGGTTGGCCACAGAATATACCATGTTATCATCATGGTAAAAAGAAGCCACACTCCCGGATTCCTAACACAAAATTCACAAAAGGATTTTGGAGAAACACTTAAGAAATCCAGTTATGATGATCAAGCCCTTGACTGTGATTTCAAAAGTTTGATTTCTGGCTTATTTCTTAAAAGGTTGTACCTACCTCCAGATTCTGCTGTCTGGCCAGGAAACAGTCCACAAAGCCTCGGCACATCTGGGGGTTCAGGGTCTCCTTCAGACCTTTGATTAACTCTTTAATATCTTCAAGGGTGATGTCAACAAGATTCCTTATGCGTCTCCAATTCCAGAGCCAAGGACCCATCCAGGGAAACGTGTTGTATAACTGAATCCCCATTCAATAAAGGGTGTTGATTTGTCCACACTTTTCAATACAACCGTTTAAAATCAAGTCTGCAAACAATACCTGGATTGATGGAGATCCTGTCAGACATGTAGCCTCATTAGCTCTGTCCACCATTGCTTTGAACTTTGGGTCACTGTAGTCAAACCTGTTCCCATACACAATGGCAGAGATGATATTGGAGGCAGCATAATTCAGCGGCTTGGTTGTGTCAAACGCTTTGCCTGTTACAGCCAACACAATATTAATTACAGTAATGTCAAGAGCTACACCAAAAGTATTTTCATTTGAGCTGTTGTCATCTGAAACACACTATCCTACCCTCATATTTCTCAAACACTTCAATCAGGTTTCCACACTCCTCTATGATCTTCTCCTCACTCATCTTCTTGCCCATCCCAAAGTCTCGGAGGGTAGTGAGAGCAAAGCGCCTCATCTCTTTCCAGGAGTCTCCATTTGCAAACACAATCCCTGTGGAGATTTGAGACATTTAGTAACTTGTATGGAGAAGAATGTAATCAATGTACAGAGCGTTCTGTTTCCTTCAGTTACCATGTCCTTTGTTGAAGTCCTGAAATATAGGGATTATTTCTCTTTCTCCAAACTCCTCAGCATGATTGACCAGTGCCTGCTTGACTGTCTTGTATCCTGCCAGGACCACAACCTTCTTTGGTCCAAAATAAACCTTGAATACTGATCCATATTTCTTGGAGAGCTAGAGAAGGCCACACAGTATATTTTACAGTATATGAAGGGTCTAAATGATTGCATGTCACATGATTATGCACTTCTTCCAAACACTGATCAGTCATTATATATAATGTCTTTACTCTGTGAATTAAAATAATGTTGGACAATGATCACGCATATCAAATTCCTACTGGTTGTAGGAACGTCTTTACATAATCTTCATCATGGATTGTAATTGTACACTTTCTTTTCATATCCTTTATTTAAAAGTGTTACACTACAACTATCTGTATAAATCTCCTTATTGTACTGGTTAATTTAGTCAGGGTTATGGACTTGTTTTGGCCACTAGAGGTCCCCAATTGTTAGTTTTTTTCATGTTCTTTTTCATGTCATGTTACTTGTTAGCTCAAATACTCACACCATAGCCATAGCCTCTGATTCCATGTTCTGTGTGTCAGGAGTTAGTACGCTTCGGGCACTATTAACTTAACAGTGACAGACAGCAGTAGGGAAGTTGGCCAACACTTCACATTAATGTTGCATGTTTAACCTTACCTACAAAATATTTAACCTTAACACAATACACTCTTTTCACTGCAGTATGTATCAAATTGATCACTTAAATGTTACAACGTGTATAAGCCAAATAGTTAGTGTTACCTCACAGAGTGTCTGGTGTGGCCTCTTGAGATCCAGCATCAGCAAGTTCCCCAGCAGAGGTAGTGGTCTGGGTCCAGGAGGATCCTTCCCCTGTTCCTGGGAGCTGGAGGAGAGGAGGTAGAGGAGCAGCAGAAACACCACAGTCCCCAGTAGAGTCACCAAGCTGGGAGTCTGGAGAACAACACTATCCAACACAGACATGGTCCACCACACACTAAACACTGAACCCCTTAAACCTGACACTCACTAATGCTTTCACAAAGCTGAGCAGCCAGAGCCATTTATAACCAATAGCAACAGTCGGGGGTGGAGCTGTATTTGTTCCTTTCTTCAACAACTTGGTACACTGCCACGCTTGTAGATAATTGATTCAGAAGGTGTTTTTAAACCTTTGACACAGTGACTCAGAAGAGCGTTTTTTTGTTGTTGCTTGGGTTACTTCTGAATGTCTAAATTGTCACATTTTATCATCACGTTTGATCATAATCAGTCATATGTAGATATGGCCATTTGTGTTTCTTTTAGATGTGTGAATTTCAGCTGTTCTTCAAGTCTTGGCTTTAAAAATCCAGAATATATATAGTTTAAGACATACACAAAACAGAAATGTATGTCATTTCTTCTGTTCTATGTATACCAATTGTATATCTTAGTTTAATGTGAATTCAATGATAATGAATGTTGTGATGTGAATTCATTCTGGATTGCCATCTTAAGAGACAACGGATAAAACAACGCTCTGAATCAGAAAACAAACAAAAATCTAGAGGTGATGGTAATATTACTTGTGCTATGAACATTGCATCCATCTTCTCAAACTGGGATTATGAGCATGCCCAATCATTTCCTCAAACTGTAAATCCAGTAATCTGTGTGTGTGTGTGTTTTACTTAATGTATTTGTGACTCAACTATTTTGAGAACCAGGCATTGTATGAAGCTGCCAATCCACTGGTGTATTAAATCAATAGTCAGGGGGGGGCGAGGGAGCCATTCTCCTGGGAGAGTCAGTGATCATCTCACATCTCATGCTGATAGGCTTTTTGTCTTAATGATGTTATCCCGGTGCCACTGGTGATCCTCCATAGTGGACTCTCTTGAAAGAGGATTGTTCGTCTGAATGGAGAGTACAGCTCCTGTACTGAGTGGGTTGCAAAAGTAGCCAATGCAGTTGCATGACTACATTTGTGCTTTCCACAGGGACACACGCAGAAGAGAGAGAGAAGACTTTCCTCACCTACACTTGGTACGACCTTTCCCTCATACTTGCCCAAACAACCCCACTATGATTACCTGCATGCAATGCAATGTTCCACATGCCCAGATGTGTTGTGATGCTTACCCCTTTGTATGATGAAAGAAAAGTCTGACAAAGCCCAGACAAAAACACTACTGCCAGGGATGGGCAGAGCCACATCTCCCCATCTCTGAGCTTGTTTTCAATGAACACTCCATACCCACACTATCATATAGGTCAGAAAAGCCTCCAAGTGCACATCGAGCAGACTAACACAGTCTACAGACGGGTTCCAGCGGGTCTCTGGTGGATATTGTGCTGTTGTCCTTGAAGAAGCAGTCTTTTTTTTCTTTCAGGACTGCAGAATTCCTGTAGAGGGCAGCAGAGAGAGCATCCCCAGCCTGATCAGGCAGCGTGTGGACAAGGTCCTCAAATGACCCTTGAAAGAAAAGTGACTGTGACTCTAACCCCCAAACTAAATTGATCGCAATTGATCTCCAGTGTGATCCTCCGGGAGAAGTATGTACCACTGAGAGAAACAGTTCACAGTTGCCGCAGAGTAGCTTGGTGTACTGCTTGGCTCCACTTCCGTGTGAGCAAACCTGGTGTGACCTGGTGTATACAGTCTCTAGTCCCATTCTCTCAAGATTATACAGGTGTAAACACATTTTTGCAATCGGCATAATGACAGTTTCTAAATGATACAAGCTACATAGTTCATAGACACAATGATAAGAAGGCCTACAAAATGTTTCTCCCTTACATTAAGTCTGGTAATACAAGGACAAGGTGGTCTGTCTGAGAACTGCCAATGGAACACTTGTGGTTTCCTATATTTCTGCTTTTGGGACTTAAGAGTTATGTTCCCAAGATCTGCAGTTCTGCTTTGTAGATATGGACATGTACTAGTCACGTCCACACAAACTGTTGCAACAGGATAAATATAAAACAATCTTAATACATTTTAGAATCAGCCAAAACAAAATAATAAGAGTAATATAGTATTTATTGGTTAGAAAATGTTATCATTGTTAATTGATCAGGGGTTAATGATAGACCTCTTCATATTCAAGACCAAACGTGTCCCTGTGATGGCTCATATATTCCTGTTAGTCCATGTCATTAATATCATTTCTATATGTTTGAAATAGTGCTCTGAGGACAAATCAATGTTGTCACCATTTCGTACTTTAAAACTGTCTACACATGACTGACCATTGTTGTCACTGATGAGATTATTTGATTGCACCAAGGAAACAATTTGATTGTGTCTAAAGAACGGTGACTTTGGTTCATCTTTTTGAGAAATGTAAAATGTCATCAGTCCTTTGTCCCTACAAGAAGGTGTATAAAACCTTGTTGACTACATTGTTCTTGTATCTTTGAATGACACATCTAGAGCCTGTAGAAGGCATGTCCTCCATGTCTGCAGACATTAAAAGCTATTTGACAAAAATCTATTTGTTGTTTCAGCCTAGTGCTTATCTCGCAAATCAATTGAAATAACATGCTGTGACTAAGTTGCCAGAACTTCCACCTAAGCCAAAATTCACATTTCAGAAATACAAATTGCCATATATATGTAGGACTGATTGTGATCAAATGTGTTAGACTAGACAATATGACTAAAAAGCAGGTTTCCCTTTCACTGAGACACACAATGCTTTGGACAATTAAGGTAAAGGAAATATGAACTGCATGCTTCCCTGTGTCCTAGTAACAGAGGTATAAAATACGTGACGAATCAGCTTGTTTTCTAAAGGCGTGGCAAAATCTTGTTACTGATAAACTTGACAGATTCAGCCATAACTCCACCCCCGACTGTTGCTACTGGCTATAAACGGCTCTGGCTGCTCAGGTTTGTGAAAGCACTAGTGAGTGTCAGGTGTAAGGGTTCAGTGTTTAGTGTGCGGTGGACCATGTCTGTGTTGGATAGTGTTGTTCTCCAGACTCCCAGCTTGGTGACTCTGCTGGGGACTGTGGTGTTTCTGCTGCTCCTCTACCTCCTCTCCTGCAGCTCCCAGGAACAGGGGAAGGATCCTCCAGGACCCAGACCACTACCTCTGCTGGGGAACTTGCTGATGCTGGATCTTAGCAGGCCCTACAATGGACTCTTTGAGGTAATTTGACATTTAATTCTATTGTATGTAAAATATTGTATTCATTTGGAACATAATGAAATGTAAGGAAGCCAAGGTCCTATACACTCACCGTCCACTTTATTAGGTACACCTGTTCAATTGCTTGTTAACACAAATAGCTAATCAGTCAAGCACATGGCAGCAACTCAATACATTTAGGCATGTAGACAGGGTCAAGACAACTTGCTTAAGTTCAAACCGAGTATCAGAATGGGGAAGAAAGGGGATTTAAGTGACCTTGAAGGTGGCATGGTTGTTGTTACCAGATGGACTAGTCTGAGTATTTCAGAAACTGCTGATCTACTGGGATTTTCATGAACAACCATTTCTAGGGTTTAAAAGAATGGTCCGAAAAAGAAAAAACATCCAGTGAGAGGCAGTTGTGTGGACGAAAATGTATTGTTGATGTCAGAGGAGAATGGGCAGACTGATTCGAGATGATAGAAAGGCAACAGTAACTCAAATAACCACTCGTTACAACCAAGGTACATTTACGTTCATTCATTTAGACGCTTTTATCCCAAGCAACTTACAAGAAAGAGCTTTACAAAAAGTGCATAGGTCAATGATCATAAACAACGAGATAGCCCCAAAAACATTGCGGGTAGCCAAAACATGAAGCATACATTTTGAAAAGCAAATAAGTGCCAATGGGTATAACCAGAAGAGCATAGTAGTAGTTGAACAAATTACAATTAAACAACATGATCCTCGAAAGTGCTAGAGTGTACCTGGAAGAAAGCAAGCAACAATAATATAATTCACAGTGAGGACAAGTAGTTAAATCCGTTACAACTAACCAACAAGTGCATTAAGTCCCTCAATAAGTGTAATTGTGTTCCTGGAGGAAATAAAAATCATTTGATCCAACAAATGTTTCTTAAGTACCGTCTTACAAGCATCTTTAGCCTTTTCTTGAAGGTGGGGAGACGGTCAGTGTCTCTGATGGAGGTGGGGAGATGATTCCACCATTGGGGTGCCAGACAGGAGAAGAGCTTGGGTTGGAAGTGGACGCTTTTGAGGTGGGACCATCAGACGGTTGTCAGAAGAAGACCGTAGGTGGCGGGTGGGGGAGTAAGGCTGGACGATAGACTGGATGTAGTCAGGTGCAGTCCCGTTCACCGCTCGGAAGGTCAATACCAGGGTCTTGAATCTGATGCGGGCCGTGATGGGTAGCCAGTGGTGGGAGATGAAGAGCTGGGTAACATGGGAGCGTCTGGGTAGGTTGAAGATCAGGCGGGCTGCTGCGTTCTGAATCCTCTGGAGAGGGCCGGTTGCGCATGCTGGGAGACCGGCGAGAAGCGAGTTGTAGTAGTCCAACTTGGTGAGGACAAGTGCTTGGAATAGCAGCTGGGTGGAATGCTCAGACAGGTATCTCCTGATCTTTCGGATGTTGTAGAGGGTGAATGGTATGGGATGGTAACCCCGAGGTTCCTGGCAGAGGATGAAGGGGTCAACGTCGAAGATTCCAGAGTATTGAGAGATCGTGGGAGATGGAGGGTTTGGCCAGGATGATAAGTTCTGTCTTGGCGAAGTTCAGCTGGAGGTGGTGCTTCGTCATCCAGGCGGAGATGTCAGTGAGGCAGGCCTCGATTCTAGCTGAGATCCCCGGATCAGTTGGGGGGAACGACAGGTACAGCTGTGTCGTCAGCGTAGCAGTGGTAGGAGAAGCCATGGGAGGTGATGGATCGGTCCAAGTGAGGTGGTGTACAGAGAGAAGAGGAGGGGTCCAAGGACAGAGCCCTGTGGGACACCAGTGGAGAGCTGGCGGGGTCCTGACACTTTACCTCTCCAGGAGAACTGGTAGGATCTCCATGACGGATAGGATGAGATCCACTGAAGTGCAGTGCCAGAGATGCCCATCTCGAAGTCTAGCGAGCAGGATCTGGTGGTTGACCATGTCAAATGCTGCAGAATGCAGAATACCGTCTGTGAATGCACAACACGTCGAACCTTGAAGCAGATGGGCTACAACAGCAGAAGACCACACCGGGTGCCACTCCTCTCAGCTAAGAACAGGAAACTGAGGCTACAATTCACACAGGCTCACCAAAATTGGACAATAGAAGACCGGAAAAACGTTGCATGGTCTGATGAGTCTTGATTTCAGCTGCGACATTTAGATGGTAAGGTCAGAGTAAACAACACGAAAACATGGATCCATCCTGCCTTGTATCAATGGTTCAGGCTTGTGGTGATGGTGCAATGGTGTGGGGGATATTTTATTGGCACACTTGGGGCCCCTTAGTACCAATTGAGCATTGTTTAAACGCATCAGCCTACCTGAGTATTGTTGCTGACCATGTCCATCCCTTTATGACCACAGTGTACAAATCTTCTGATGGCTACTTCCAGCAGGATAATGCACCATGTCTCAAATCATCTCAAACTGGTTTCTTGAACATGACAATGATCCTCCACTCCAATGGTCTCCACAGTCACGAGATCTCAATCAAATAGAACACCTTTTGGGAGGAGGTGGAACGGGAGATTCGCATCATGGATGCGCAGCCGACAAATCTGCAGCAACTGCGTGCTATCATGTCAATATGGACCAAATCTCTGAGGAATGTTTCCAACACCTTGTTGAAAGTATGCCACGAAGAATTAAGGCAGTTCTGAAGACACAAAAGGGGCCGACCCGGTACTACGGAGGTGTACCTAATAAAGTGTCCAGTGAGGTGTATGGCATGTGTAGCCACACCACAAATGTAGCAACCAGAATAGTCTGCAGCATTAGCCAATCAGGTTTCGTATCCCTCTATTTTCTCTTTTAACATATTGCAAACCCTCAAATGTGGCTGCTTCTGTATTTAAATAAATGGTGCCAGAGACCTAGCCAACTCAAACAATCAGACACACTTAACATGGCTTAAGTCAACAAATCCAGACATGATGTAAAGGATTTTTTTTTTAAACCCACTGTAAACAGAAACTAATTTGTGATTTAGCTGAGGTGAACATAATAACATGGTCTGATCTTTTGTAGCTCTCCAAGAAATATGGATCCGTGTTCACAGTCCATTTAGGACCCAAGAAGGTTGTGGTCCTGGCAGGATATAAGACAGTCAAGCAGGCTCTGGTCAACCATGCTGAGGAGTTTGAAGATAGAGACATCATTCCTATATTCCAAGACTTAACCAAAGGACATGGTAAACCAAAGAAAACCAAATTATATGTTGATTTATTAAATAATTATTTACAAGTGACTAAATCTGAATTAATGTCACCACAGGAATCATGTTTGCTAACGGAGACTCATGGAGAGAGATGAGAGGCTTTGCTCTCACTACCCTCAGACACTTTGGCATGGGCAAGAAGATGAGTGAGGAGAAGATCATAGAGGAGTGTGGCAACCTGATTGAAGTGTTTGAGAAACATGAGGGTAGGGATGAGAAATTGCCTTTCATTGAACATAGCAATATGTTAAAAGAGAGAATTTTAAGACTGATCTATTTGTTACAGGTAAAGCATTTGACACAACCTGGCCCTTGCACCATGCTGTCTCCAATATCATGGCAGTCATCTTGAATGGCAACAGGTTTGAATACACTGACCCCCAGTTCAAGGGCTTGGTGGACAGAACCTATGAGACCTACAGTCTACTGGGCACTCCATCAATCCAGGTAATGTCTGCAGACCATTGTTATTAGTATAAGTATATACAGTATGGTCAGAATACTTGGATCCTAATTTGTATGGGGATTCAGTTATACAACACATTTCCCTGGACGGGTTCCTGGCTGGGAAACTGGAGACGAATAATGAAGCTTGCTGACATCAACAAGGAAGTGATTAAAGAAGTAATCAGTGGTCAGAAGGAGACTCTGAACCCTCAGATGTGCCGAGGCTTTGTGGACTCTTTCCTGACCAGACAGCAGAACCTGGAGGTAGGTTAACATGATTATGCATAAAAGCGTTATGGTTTTATTTTACCAGGCAGTGCTGGAGAGTTTAATCAGATATGGGATGTCATCCTGGTATGGCAACCTCACTGCAAAACTGAAAACTAAACTCGCTTGTCTGGTGCACATGGCCATGAAGGTCATTGGAAAAAGCAGCTACCAGACCTTGCAGTCTATTTATGAACAATCTGTTCTTAGTCAAGCCCAGAGAATAGCAAGGGACCCTTCTCACATTCTCCATTCAGAGTATGACCTCCTACCCTCAGGGAGGCGATATAGAGTCCCTTACTGCAAACTCAACCGTTTTAAGAACTCATTTGTTCCAACTTCCATAAGATTTATCAATGCTGCTTGAGGATGAAATCTATGTAATAATTTTTATAGTGCCTTTATTACGGTGATCTTTTAGCATTTATTATTATGAGGTGTATGTATGTGTTATGTTATGGGATATGTGCAATACTGTTATGTAACTGTTGATAATGTTTGGCTGAGGATGTATTGTTTGTTGTTATTATGACTGTCAAGGCATTTATGACGCACCACAGAGACCAAGACAAATTTCCCTGGGCGGGAAAATAAAGTTCATCGTATTCGTATGATGCCCACCACATTTTGATAGTATTGATGTTTATGTCCAACAAAAATGTCCGGTGGCTCCAGAGCATCATCATAATTGGACTTCTTTCAAAGTGTTTCTGAAAATAATCCTTTGTGTATTTTGTGCGTTAGGAATCTGGGAGCGTGGCTTCTTTCTACCATGATGATAACATTGTGAGTTCTGTGGCCAACCTTTTTGCTGCTGGAACAATCAACACAGGAACTATGTTACGCTGGGGACTCCTGCTCATGGCCAAGTATCCTCATATACAAGGTAAGGGACATTACACTTCAGTATGATGGCTGACTGGATTTTGATGAACATGACACATTAGAGGATGGTTTGTTCCCCCACTCTTTCTCCTCAGACCAAGTTCAGAAGGAGATCAGCAATGTGATAGGAAGTCGTCAGGTCTTGGTAGAGGACAGGAAGAACCTTCCCTACACTGATGCTGTCATCCATGAGACCCAGAGACTGGCCAACATTGTACCCATGTCCCTCCCTCACGTCACCAGCAGAGATGTCACCTTCCAGGGATACTTCATCAAGAAGGTCAGATAACTGTCTATCTTGAAGTGTACTCTGAGTCTGAAAATAACAAGCTACTGATCATTGCCCCTTTCTCACTCTGGTATACAGGGGACCTCTGTGATTCCTCTACTGACATCAGTCCTGCAGGATGAGAGCGAATGGGAGAGCCCCCACATCTTCAACCCCGCCCACTTCCTGGATGATCAGGGAAAGTTTGTCAAGAGGGATGCCTTCATTCCCTTCTCTGCAGGTATATAATTTTCATATTCAACATGGTTATAAGTGTAACCATTTTCAGAATGTCTGGTGTGATTGAAATATTTTTGGTCCATTTCTCCATTCCTCTCTCAGGTCGCAGGGCGTGTCCTGGGGAAGGTCTGGCCAGGATGGAGCTCTTCCTCTTCTTCACCTCTCTCCTCCAACACTTTCGTTTCTCTCCTCCACCCGGGGTAACAGAGGATGATCTGGACCTCACTCCAGCTGTGGGCTTAATCCTCAACCCCTCACCCCACCAGCTGTGTGCTGTCAGACAACTCTAAATATTGAGATGAACATGTAGACAACCATTTGAAAACCTCAGTAAACATGGACAATATGTCTGTAATGCTCCAATTCCTGAAGGGGCATCTATAGTATGTTTTACTTTTAACCATGCTGTCATTGTTGCTTTAACATCAACTTCATGCGAATTGTGTCATAAGGAATAAAAATGTATTTTGTAGACCGGCAATTTTTTATTTTCTATTGTAGGAATCCAGGGGGGGGGGGGGTTACTAGGCAGACTGACAGGAGGGTAGGCAGGCAGAGTGATCCTATGTAGAGGTGGTCATCCTGGAGAGACAGGGGACACACGGTGAGTACAAACACGATGAATGAGAGACCACCATTGTAGATGAGACAACGATCTGGCGAGGAGTGGCCGGAAAACAAGGGTTGAAACACTGCCAGGTGATGAGCTAATGGACCGCAGGTGGGGAGATTGGAGACAAGCAGGAGTGTAGGTGGAGCTGGGAGCCAGGGAAGAAAGGGAGAGAGACAAAGATGCCCACAACACAATCATAGGGAGACAGGGCAAACCCAAGAGACACAGTGGGGCACGGCGGTGGCCGTGACACACATAAGGGAAGCATAAAACTGTTTCAAGTCTGGAATAATTATATAATATGAAATAATTGTTCCATAACCTCTTGCAAATGTGTAAGTATTTGTCCCGCCCCTTCTCCGCTGTAATCGGACGATTGGGTGAAAGTGACCAGTGAGAGCGCAGCGTTTCACCTGAAGTGAACTCCCAGAGCTCAGCACAAAATAGACTCTCTGGCACCTTGATACGCTGCTGGTATTTCTTGCACAGAAGGCGACGCTCCCTCAATTACAAATAAGTGGTAGCCTCTGGATATGTTTTTTTTATTGTTGGACACAAGCCTGGATGAAAGCAGTTGCATGGCCTCAGTCTTTTCACAAGGGTGTCATGTTTTATTGGTGAATAAGAGGCAGACACGAAACCTCTACGTTTACAAACTCAGCCCAACTGCCGACAACACCACATGATCGTAGTCAGAGTCTCTACCCAGTCAGCATACAAACATACATGGTATTATATAGAATTGCCAGGCATTTAGCAAAATATGAGCCTTTTTTGGCACCTCCCAGAGATCCTGGTAAAAAGCTTGATTCACACCCCTGACTGAATAAGACAGGTGCAGTAAGACTTAGGCCTATTCTGTGTGAACATGTTGGTTCATGACTCCGCCGGCTGTGATTGCTGTATGAATGGAGTCAGGCCTGGACTGGTAATCTGGCATATCAGGCAAATGCCCTGTGGGCCGACGCACTTGGGGCCGATTTAATATATATATTTGTTTTAATAAACTTGAAATTGGCCAATGACCATCCCATATAGCAGGAACAGCGGCCCATTGGTTAATTTTCCATACTGACACTGGGCTGGCCCAATCACTTATCACCAATCTCTTAACAGGCTCCACCCCTCCCCCTCCCTTTCTTGTGTCCAGCCCTGAATGGAGTGGAAAACCTGCATCTCACACCAAAGACAAGAGACATTGCTTTTGCTTCCACTTGCATAGAGCAAATTTAATAAAAATTAAAAAGAATAGCAATACATATATAGTAGACAATGTTAATTCCATAGTACAGTACATACAATTACATATTCCCTTTTTAAATATGATAGATTATGAGAAAGGGTTAGGCTTAATCATATTCAGCATCTTCACACATTTCAAGTTTCACATCAACTGAACTCAAAATGCCATGTGTCCGTTCTATCTTGAGGAGTAGCTCCACAGACTAATGTCTAAAAATGTACTGTGCATATACATTCAGGAATGTAACCCACCTGTCGAGCCCTATATCACCACAAAGAATTTGCCCCATCATGACAACAGTGACTTCCAGGAATGTCTTTTCTTCAAGGACCATTTCCCCTCTCCCAGCAGTTGGTCCAGTCAGCAGCTGAACCACAGGTGTCACCAGTCCAACTGCCACTTCTGTAGTAGTGCCAACACACAGTGTCATATGCTTTGCTCGAAAACGACAAAAAAAATACATTCAACTCACTTGCAGCATGGATTGACTGAGCTTTGACAGTAGAAATGCCCTTAGTCATGACAGAAAGGTGTACGTTGACCTCAGGTCCTGAGGAGATTGTGAAGGGCCATAGTTGGCTCATTCAAGTTATGCAGGATAACCTGACCACAGGAAGTGAAGGCCAAGGAACTATAGTACGGTTATTCTGGGGCTCAGGTGGTTCTCTGGCCAGCTGCATTGATAAATGAAGCATCACTATCTTAATCAATATTCAAAATGCATCTACACAAGTATTTTGAAAGCTCAGATGATGTGCTACCCCAACCATCTTTATAGCCAGAGAGAGTGAAAACTATAACTGATGTTATCCCTCTTTTAAAGAACTGGGAACCCAAGGACACAGGAGACAAAAAGAGAAGCAGGTTCTTATACTAAACTAAGTCAGATCTTTTGGGGCTACGGTCCGGAATTCTCTTACATAAAAGTGCAAATTAATCTTTACATTACATAAAGTAGATGCAAACAAACAAATCAATCCCCTGTGGTCCAAAAGAAAGTGACTTTCATGACACTGCTTGGATGCTGCTTTCCTGGAGGTGAACCTTCCAGTAGAGAGAGGGCTCTCATCCTTGCATTGGTCAGTAGCAGTTCATTCATGTTCCGTGAATCAACAGGTACACTTCTCATACGTAATCATTTGACATGAAATAACATTGGCTTGTAGTAGTGTGAATCAGAGGAAGGCAGGGGACACACATTAATGGATGGTGAAATGCAAGGCTGCAGCAGAACAGGGTTAACACAACACACGCAAACACACAAGGAGCTCACTTAACTGAATGTCTAAGACAGGATCTCCATGTAGGAGCCCAGTCACATGTGAGAATGACCTTTAGGATAGCCTAATGGACAGGAAGTCAGGTGGCTGAGCGGTTAGGGAGTCGGGCTAGTAATCTGAAGGTTACCGGTTCGATTCCCGGCTCTGCCAAATGACGTTGTGTCCTTGGGCAAGGCACTTCACCCTACTTGCCTCGGGGGAATGTCCCTGTACTTACTGTAAGTCGCTCTGGATAAGAGCGTCTGCTAAATGACCCAACCCAAAATGTAAATGTAGCCTGATGCTCTGCTGACAAGGAGCCTACAGGTCAGATGGACACACAGGCAACTCTTCTGTGTTAAGTCAAGAAACACAGTTTCCACTGGCTGTCAAAGACGAGTCATTCAGTTTCACAGTAGCAGCATGAGGAACAAAACTATTATGTAATTGATGCAGGGTCATCCGATGCCTTGTTGCACAATTGTCTTTGGGGACATCTGAGCTCCGAAACGTTTGATATAACCTAGCAGACTAACAGGTCTGGTAACTATCCATGACCTCGTCTGGAGAAGACAAGAATAGCAAGTATGGAGATGCAGATGGTCATTCCACAGGAGCCAAACAAGCCCAAACCTTTTGACCCTCATCTGTCTTGACAGATGTAATCGGTAATTTAAAAAGGACCTTCTTTTTATTTACTTTTCTTAGTTAAATGTCATGCAAGGCATGCATTTGCTTATGCCCCCTAAAAAAACTTTGCAATAATTATCTGTATCGCTAAAAGGCTTCAGTACCATGAATACATTGCATTATTATTTACATTCTGCTTAAAGACTGAGCTACCGTAGGGCACACGATCAGATGTTTCTACCAGGCATTTGACCAAACAAGGGAAAAACACCCATTAGCCTATAAGGCAAAGGGTGGACCTACTAGGTGTTGAATGGTCTCTACTGAGTCACACAGACTGGTTTTAGAGGGTGATTTCCCTTCCTCAGGTCTCTCCACTTGGCACAGTACTTTAGAAAGCAAACAAATCATAAATAACACAAACAGCGGCATACAAGTGCACACATATACACCAGTCTGTAGCACGCACATGAGCACGCACACACATTGACCAGGTAGACCATGAGCATAGTAGACTTCTTTTCAGATGCAGCGAAACGTGTAGGTTCCAACTCAACCCAAAAGACATAATGGAGCAACATTTAAGGACTCATTTGACCAAGCCCCTGTTCAAGCCCTGCACAGTGGTCTAGGCCTGTGTGTGTATATAGACGCACACACACACACACACGCACGTGTTGATGTGTGTCGCAAATGCGCGTGTGCGTATACTGAGCACAGCCCAGTCGAGCGTCACAAAGGCTCCAAAAATCCATGTACACAGGCCTAGCCATTCCAAGTGCAGAGTCGCTCAGACAGATGAACACAACAGGGGGAAACAGGAAGGCTACCCCTCCTTTTCCTCTTCCTGTTTCGGGGCGGGCGGGGGGGGGGGGGGGTCTATTTCCTCCTGTCGTCAGTGCAGTGCTGGAACTGGGCGAAGCTGAGGAACACCTGCTCCAGGGAGATCTGGCTCACACAGTAGTCATCGATTCTGTACTTCTCTTTGGCTGCCTCCAGAGTGCCAAACACCTGAGCAGCAGAACACACACACACACCATCAGTGTTGAGCCTCGTGAAAGCAGAGAGACAATATCCTCTGCCGTGCGCGTATGTGGAAAAGGCTAAATTTGGAGTGCAACATTCAAAACATCTCATCTCTTAGTCAAGTGATTACGCAGACACTTACAAAAAGGGAGTTTGTAAACATCCACCTTTCAGCTATTGTCTCTAAACCCCACAATATGCAACATCCACGCACTGATACAATACAAAGTTGTGACACTGGCTAGGATCTCTCTGGTGAGGTCCTATATCCACCAAATAGAATCAATTACCTGTGCCCAGGTGAGTTTCTTGTCCGTCAAGTGATAGTGCACCATCCCCTGGTGCTCATCTTTCAGCTGACTTCCTGTTACAACAAGGAAGTGACAAGACATTACACCTACACCTTGCATGATTAGTAGCCATGTTGGACCCTTCTTGAACCTGCATTACGCTCTTGAACCAGAAACCCTTTTCAAATCTACCAAAATGACATTCTGTCTTTCGCTTTCTTAAAGCCAGTCTCTCGACTCAGGCTTCATGTTGGATAAAAGTGTGCTTCTCTACTCGACTTAAACCCGTCTCATCATGCGATGTGTCACCGGAAGGTAAGAAGGAGGGATGCACACTGAAAGTATGGGAAAAGGGCCGAAAGGGTAGGCCTGTCTGACCTGGGAAGGTTCCCTCGATGAAGTCCTTGAAGAGTTGCAGGTCGCTGTCCTCCAGCTCTGCCTCCACACGCACTTTGGCCAGCAGGGTGTAGCCACTGCCAAACTTGCTCTTAAGGTGCTGGGGGCTGCCTAGACACTTAAACTGACCACTCACCATCACTGCCAACCTGGTGCACAAGGCTTCACACTCCTCCATACTGAGGGAGGTGGAGAGACAAAGAGACAGACAGACAGAGAGAGAGAGAGACAGAGAGAGAGACAGAGAGAGAGAGAGAGAGAGAGAGAGAGAGAGAGAGAGAGAGAGAGACAGAGACAGAGACAGAGACAGAGAGACAGAGAGAGAGAGAGAGAGAGAGAGAGAGAGAGAGAGAGAGATTAAAAGAAAGAGTAAAAGAGAGGAGAAAATAGGTAGTGAAAGTGAGCACTTCAGTCATCCATTCTAGACGCTGAACTGTGGAGGAAACAAAAATGGTACGAGTATGCATGTGACGCTCACCTGTGAGAGGTAATTATAATGGCCTTGCCAGACTCCCTCGTGCGGGTCACGGCGTCCCAGAGCAGTCTCCTAGCGACAGGGTCCATCCCAGTGGACGGCTCATCTAGGAAGATGACTGGAGGTCCACCAATCAGAGCCATGCCTGCACTCAGCTTCCTCTTGTTGCCCCCACTGTTGACCGAAGAGGAAGGGGAGAGAGGGAGGCAGAGAGAGAGAAAGAAAAGAAAAGATGGAAAGGAAGGAGGGGAGCCAGAGAATGGTGAGAATGGTGGGAGAGAAAAAACAGGGAGGAATGGATGTAAGGCTGGGATTGTTTGTGCATTCCTCGATACTCTCGAAATTGAAAATTCAACAGATGAACACATTAAATTGACCACGTCGGCTAAAGAGCACGCACACACACAGCTCACCTGTAGCTGCGGACCAGTTTGTCTGCGTGGGGCTCCAGTAGTAAGGACCTCAGGACGTTCTCCACGCACCCCGACACATACTTCTCTGGGATCCCCCTCAGCCTGGCATACATGCTCAGAGTCTCTCTTCCCGTCATGTGATCCAGCAACGCATCAAACTGAGGGCAGTAGCCAATCCTCTGCTGCACCTGCAACACAGGACATGGGGGGGGGGGGGGCTTATTGACATCCATGCCTTCTGTATCCCAGTCCCCTTCTCTCATGTGTCCCCCCCGGTACACTCGTTCCTCTCCCTTCTCCCCCCCCCCCTCCCCCCCCCCCCCTCCTACCTTCTTGATGTCTCTCAGGATGCTGTATCCGTCTATGTAGGCGTCCCCGGAGGTGACCGTCTCGTCCCCGGTCAGCATCTTGAAGGTGGTGGTCTTCCCGGCGCCGTTGAAGCCCAGCAGGCCGAAACATTCCCCTTTCCCCACCGCCAGGGAGAGACGGTCCACCGCCAGCAGGGGCTGTCCACCGCTGTACACCTGAGAGGCGCGGGAGGAGAGGCGACCATGAAGACCACGCGCACACACACACACAACCACACACAGACAACCACACAGTGTACCTTGCTGAGCTCGTGCAGTATGAGTGGACTCCCCACCATAGACTCCACCATGGGGTGACACTCCAAAACCCTCTTCCTCTCCTCCGCCACGTCCCTGTCCTCGGTCTGTACAGCTGCGTCCTCGATCAGAGCCAGCTGTCACGCGCACACACACACACGTTACAAAACCATTCGAAGAAATCCGCATCAGTGATCGTTAGCACAGACCACGCCCAGCGGAGGAAAGCAACGTCCTCACGTGGCTCGACCCCTCTCACCTTGCCGCGGCGGGTGCAGCGGGTGCAGCGGGGGCAGAGGGACCAGAGGGACCAGAGGGCTCGGCGGATGGCCCGGACGCACTGCAGCTCGATGGCGAAGACCAGGAGGATGAAGACCAGGCCCTGCAGGGACAGGGCCACCAGGAATCGGCCCACTCCAGGCTCAGACATGGAGAAGTAGTTCTCCTGGTAGGTGATGTCTGGGAAGGGTCAACCAAGGGTTAACTTTCCTACCGCTGAGAGAAAATACTTGATCATGTTGATGACAACAGTGGTAATAATCGCAATCTCTCACCACTGACTAACTAACCCTAAAAAGTAAGCCTACAATTAATATCCTGGTTCAAACTGCAATCCCCCGCGCCCCTCCAAGGGTCCCTTACTATAGATCTTGCAGATGGCTTCAGTTAAAGGGTTGGAGGTGCAGAAGGTGAGCAGCTCATAGTTCTGGTAGAACTGGCTGATGGACATGCCCAGGCAGTAGTTGGGGAAGACCAGGAACACCTTGTCCAGGAGATGAGAAGTCTCCAGCAGGTTCAACTCTGGTATGGATGGATGGATGAAGAGAAAGGGATCAGAAGCAGGGGAAAAATACATGGATGATTGAGTCAGAGTTGAGTCACTAAATGGTTCATTATCTAGAAACAATTAAGTCTTGCAACCATCTTTTCAAGCAGCATCCAACATATCGACAAAACTGATGACAGACTAAAAAGGGTTTACAATTACAAAACAACTGTTGGAACAAAAGGTCAAATGACTTGACAATAATTGATTTTCCCCTCCCAGTGGGGGACTAAACCACTAGTTGAATTGGACCGGGGAGGAGAAACCAAGGGCACAGGGGTGCTCCTCATAACCTCACCTGGGATGGTCATGATGGTGACACTGAGGAAGGTGGCGGTGCCGCTGATGATGTTGAAGATGGTGAGGCGTGTGTAGGCGGAGGCGGCGGTGGAGAACAGGAAGCTGAGCAGGTACATGAGGGGGATGACGGCCCAGCCGTACAGCAGGAGCAACAGCAGCATGTCCACCAGGTGGTTGTGCTCCACAAAGGCCTTCACCCCGAACCCCTGGAACACCACCTGAACGGGGGTGGGGTGGAGGGGTGAGTGACAGAGAAAGACCAAGGGAAAAAAGGACAGCAGACACCTAGTCAAGCAGGATTCGAAATGATTCAAGTAAACCGACTATTAAAGAAACTACAGCAGCCTGTGTGTGTGTGTGTGTGTGTGTGAGTGAGTGACAGAGCGAGAGAGAGAGAAAGACTGACTGACCAGCATGAGGACACAGGGCAGCAGGAAGTTGACCAGGTCCCAGAGCAGGGCGGAGAACCAGAAGTTGGAGAGGTACACCCCGCTGACCTGCTGCACGTGCTTGGACTTGACGGAGCGCTCGGTGACCAGCAGCAGGGCGAAGGTGCTGGAGAGGGACGCCATGCCGTACATCAGGTTTATGGCGATGCCAAAGCCCCTGGGGATGGAGGGAGGATACATGGGTTAGGGTGAGGGTGGGTTAGGGTACATGGGTTAGGGTGGGTTAGGGTACATGGGTTAGGGTGAGGGTGGGTTAGGGTACATGGGTTAGGGTGGGTTAGGGTACATGGGTTAGGGTGGGTTAGGGTACATGGGTTAGGGTGAGGGTGGGTTAGGGTACATGGGTTAGGGTGGGTTAGGGTACATGGGTTAGGGTGGGTTAGGGTACATGGGTTAGGGTGAGGGTGGGTTAGGGTACATGGGTTAGGGTGAGGGTGGGTTAGGGTACATGGGTTAGGGTGGGTTAGGGTACATGGGTTAGGGTGAGGGTGGGTTAGGGTACATGGGTTAGGGTGAGGGTGGGTTAGGGTACATGGGTTAGGGTGAGGGTGGGTTAGGGTACATGGATTAGGGTGAGGTCAGCTGAGAGAGAGGGAGAAGCCAAACACAAGAGAGAACAAGTGGAAATTCGCAATCCCTGCGCCGCTGTGCGCGCATGCAATTTCTGTGGACTGCGGCCAAATCCCTCTCCGCAGTTACAACAACCCAATCCTCAGCTCTGCGGACCTCTCTCCTTTTATTCTCCTCCTCCACTCCTCTCCCCCAGATCGATGATGCCAGGCTGTGGTCAATACATCTCGATACCGCAACCACTTCCCTATTATCAGCCTCCCTCGTCCTTATCGAAGCAGTCTCTCGTCTGAGTCTCTGCGTTCGTCTCATGCACCTCTCCTCCGTACCCCCTTCCCTCCGCCCTTCTCCACTCACTCGGTGATCTGGCCCTGGGCACTCTCAGACAGGTTGCGGGGCATGGGGTAGTTGCCCGTCTGGATGGACGCGTTGGGTCCCGCCAGCGCTTTGAACAGGGCGTTGTCCGCCATCATCAGGGCCGTGGCGACCGTGTGGTAGCCCTGGTTGTTGAAGTACGCGGTGATCTCCGTCACCGCGGCGCCGCGGAAGGCGGCGCCCACCACGCAGCGCTCGTTGAAGGCCCCGCCCTCCCGCTCGGCCTGGGTCAGCACGTAATTTGTGAAGTCTGGAGGGAGAGGGGGGGGGGGGGATGTATAGGAGAGGAGGAGAGGATAGGGGGATGAGGATTAATTACCTGGCTTTCATCTAAACCAGCCACTCAAACTGTGAGAGATACATATTTAAGGATTACTTTGAGCGTTTCCCCCTTAAATTTTTTATAAAAGGCTTGACTTATCTAAATAGTACATAATTGGTTTAGGGTTTCTTCAAAGAACCCCCCCCCCCCACACACACACACCTGTGATGTTCTTCAGATGGGCCTGCTGTGCAGAGAGCTGGAGGTTGTAGGCGTCAGCCAGGGCAGCGGTCAGCTGTCCTGCCCCGGGCTCCAGGGCCACAGGCACCGTGGTGGGGCCGTAGCGGCCCAGCGCCAGCCGCAGCATGGGGGCGCTGTGGTGCCCGGGGAAGGAGCGCGCCACGGCCAGAGCCAGCACGGTAAACACCAGGGGCACCAGGAACTGGGCCACCATCACCTTCCAGTTCCTCCAGCTGTACAGCGCCCTCTTCAGGAACATGGCATAGAACTGCTGCATGTAGAGTCTGGCCTGGGGGGGGGGGAGCGAGGGGGAAGAGAAAGGGTTTGACATAGGAGGCCTCCACCTTGCAGGAATGGTTTGACCCGCCCGGTCCCGGTGCCTCACCCCCGTGTTGAGCTTGATGTTGGAGCAGTCCTCGGAGATGAGGGTGCCGCTGTCGGTGAAATCGGTGACGTCGGTCATGCCGCTGATGCTGCTGGCGTCGTCCGTGGTCCAGTCGTGGGAGCGCCGCTCGTGCTGGTACTGGAGAGCGGGCAGTTGGATGGCTTGGATGTCCAGACTGGAGTCCACCAGCTTACCCACCCTGGAAACACACACACGCAAAATATAAAAGGACAGGAAATGTACAGCAAAAACATCATGCGTGAGAAACGGTACAGTTCATGAAAGGGAAAGAAGCAGTTGTCATTCATTTACTCTTCTAGAGAAGCCATATCAAATCTAGTTCATTAGAGCCCCATTGGTACTTCCTTGTGTGTCTGTCTTTAAGAAGACAATGATGACTGAATGAGATTGGGGGAGATTGGTGGCAACTGCTTCTTTTCTGGAAAATAACAAGGGAGCATTGGCAGCTGCAGTGGCCGTTTGTGGCTAGCACAGATTAATTAATTGGGTGGAAGATGAACATGAGTTTCGACAAGACAGAACTACCAAGTAGAGCTCCACACAGTGACAGGAAATGACTACTAAGTGTCACAGGTGACATTAATTTGAACTAACTGCACTTACTAAAAGGCTTAATTAATTCCGTAAGGGTTATTGTACAAGAGTATTACTGTCCAAAACAGAGGAGCCTAGGGAGTAGTGAAGTCACAGACTCATGCCAAGCTTTGATGGATGCCTGTGTGTTTGTGTGTGTCTATCAGTGTACACGTGTGTGTGTGTGTGTGTGTGTGTGTGTGTACCTGAGGAAGACTTCCTCCATGGTGGTGACGGATGCTCCATAGCTAGCGATGCCCAGCTCCTCCCTGTTCATCTCCAGCTCTGCGAACAACAGCTCAAACCTGGACAGAGAAGGAGGGAGGAGGGGATCATTTTACAAGGGCCTGGCAAAAAAGTAGGTCATAATAGTGAACTAATCCAATCATGAGCGTGTCAGCATCAATTCCTAATTATTTAAAATGTTAAACAATTTATCATTATTTGTATTATTCTATGTTTAAGTTTGAAATAAACAGAGAACATACGTTCATCCTTTGGTAAGAATAGTAGTCACAATTTCAACCTGTAGCTGACGTATTTGGGGGGATATAATATTCATAAACTGGTTTCCACAAAGAACCCATTTGAGGCACAAGCTTCTGACATGTTATGACCATGTTAAGAGTAAAAACTTTTTAGACATGTTACTTTTGTGATTAGCAATTAATTGGTTATTCTTTCTTAATTGGTCATAGTTGGCAAGTAGTTCTCAATGAGGATACACGTATTTAGTAGTAATCAAATACCTACCAAGGAACTACCTTTGTACAAAATGTGCTATTACTTACTGCTTAGTTAATCTTGGTTCCATATTGGATAATAGTAGTTTGGTAGTAGTTTGGTGTTAATGTAGTACTACCTATTACTTCCTGCATAGCTACTCGTTAACAACGGACCTTTTTATTATTTTAAAGTGTTACCAAATACTCTACTGCCATCTTATGACGACATAGACTCTAGTTCTCCTCATATGTTGAAAACATCCTCCAGAGCTTCCTTGAAAGCGGTCGATATGAGAATAGCAACTGATTTGAAGGGTTTTAGGGGAGAGGGATGACAAAGGTGGATGCTGGGAGGGGAAAGGGGTGTGCGGATGAAACCTGTCAAGTAGTAGAGATCTGTTTTAATACCGTGTATTGTGATAAAAGTGCAAAAAACACATTCCACCTTAAATCCCATTATGTTTAGTATGCCTTATCCTTATATACCTTGTGTGTGTGTGTGTGTGTGTGTGTGTGTGTGTGTGTGTGTCTTACCGGCTGGTGCTCTCCTTGGGCAGGATGTAGGACAGTTCAGCGCCCGCGCTGCTCTCTAGCGTGGCGTTGGGAACGTACATGTGCACCAGGCGTGTGATCTCCGACACGTTGCACAGCGCGTCCTTCACGATCACCATGTGGTAACCAGCACCTGGAGAGGGTGGAGGACAGGGGGGGTGGGGGGGCACTCATGAGTAAAGCCGTTCATAAACACACGCGTGTGCTGGAACTCTCATCCCTGTCGTCCCCGCCGTCACCCTCCGTCCCGTCCTCACCGTATTTGTTCTTGAGGAAGAGCGGCGAGCCGCAGCACTGCAGCTCCCCGCCGGCCATGATGGCGATGCGGTCCCCCAGCAGGTCGGCCTCGTCCATGAAGTGCGTGGTGAGCAGGATGGTGCGCCCGCGCTTCTCCCCCTGCAGCAGGTCCCAGGTGGCGCGCCGCGCCGAGGGGTCCATGCCCGACGTGGGCTCGTCCAGCATCACCACCTGGGCGGAGGGAGGGGGGGGGGGGGGGGGGGGGTTAGAGTTTGAGGGCGTGTGCGAGTGTGAGGGAGTTGGAGAGTGCATGTGAGAGGGTGTTTGGGTGTGAGAACGTTTAAGAGTGAGACAGCGTGTGTGAGTGATAAAGAGACAGACAGACAGACATGGTCTCTGACCTTGGAGTCTCCGATGAGGCCGATGCCGATGGACAGTTTTCTCTTCATGCCCCCAGACAGGGTCTTGGAGCGGGCCTGCCGCTTGTCCTCCAGGTTGAGGATATGGAGGATCCGGTCCACCTCCGCAGGGATCTTCTGCCGGGGGTAACCCTTCAACTACACACAACGGAAGAGGAGGGTGAAACGCTAGAAAGCTCAGCGGAGGCATCGGTCTCTGAGGGCCGGGGCGAGGCGAGGAGGAGCGTGTACCTGGGCGTAGAACAGCAGGTGCTCCCTGACGGTGAGGTTGTCAAACAGAACGTCATGCTGGGGGCACAGACCCAGACTGCGGCGAATCAGAGCCATGTCTTGGCAGATGTCATAGCCATTGATGTAGGCCCTCCCACTGGTAGGTGGGTACAGACCTGGGCGGACACAATTCAAGAGAAACCAACAACAACAAAAAACATTGCATGGTTATAGTGAAGAAAAATGGTCATAGCCTGTGTGAGAGTGTGTGTGTGTGTGTGTGTGTGTGTGTGTGTGTGTGTGTGTGTGTGTGTGTGTGTGTGTGTGTGTGTGTGTGTGTGAGTGTGAGTGTGTGCTCCCCACCTGTCAGCATGGACAGCGTGGTGGTCTTCCCGGCTCCGTTGTGTCCCAGCAGCACGGTGATCTGGCCCTCGAACATGTTCACTGTCAGGTCCTTGACAGCCTTCCTGGTCTTGCTGCCCAAAGTGAACTCCTGCCAAGAGGAGGCACCGCCACAACACAGAGACACGTCAGTCAGTTTCATTGTGCAAGCCTACGATCTCCTGTAGTGATGGAGACCTGTGCCCACCTTGGCCAGGTGTTTGATCTTCACCCCAGACACCAGTCCTGACGGCTCCTCCTCTATGAACTCCCCCTTCATAGCCTTCTCTGCATCCTCCTCTTCCTCCTTCTCATTCAGCAAGGCCATGCGAGGGCTGCTGCACCAATACGACGGCTGGGCAAAGAAGGACGGATGAATGGATATTTTGTTTCAAGAAATAAAACAACGCAGGACGTTTAAGCTGAATGTCTTTCTTGAGTCTTCGTGTGTGTGTGTGTGTGTCTCGATGTTGCTGCATGTGTGTGTGTGCGAGGCCAGGGTTGTGGCGGTCGTACCAGCAGGAAGAAGTACCAGGGCAGAGGGACTCCGTACTCCCCTGGGAACACGGCCTCCACGTACCAGGCCACCAGGCCGTACAGCAGCGCATCCATCAGGAGCAGCCCCAGCACCTGGGCCATGGAGAAGTCATCGTCCACCGTCACCGAGTCAAACAGGCTCGCCCACTGGATCCCCGTGCCTTGAGAGGAGGAGGGGCAGGTGGAACGGAGAGGGCGGTACGTTCGAACGTTAGAAACATTTGTTTCGATTATTTGTCCAAGAGGCCAAAAAGGTGAAACGAAGAGCCCCAAAAAGATCGATTATTTAGCTGGTTCTCCACAAACAGACCTTTGCCCTCGAACATGCCAATGAGCTGGGCGCCCATGGCCATGGCCACGTTGGAGACGAGGCAGGCGGAGACCTTCTGGGCGTGGCTGAGCAGGTCGTAGCGAGGCCACAGGAACACGTACGGCAAGTAGCTCAGGAAGTACACAAACCCCCCAGCTGCCGCTGCCACGTTGGCTGGAGAGGAACGCCGGGAGGGAAGAAAACGTGGGGGAGGAAAAAACAGTTACGGTCGGACTTTGAACAGGAAAAAGAACATTTTAAACGGTTCCATGTGAGGTTGTACGTTTCAGGTTTTAATAGCTCATTTGTGTGCAAATGGATTCTTTTTGTCACAGAGGAAAACACACACACACGTATCTCGTATACTTTGCCTTGTTTGTAAAGCACTTCATTCAACGTTTTGGGGCACAACGTATTTAAATCGTTTAAAACAAATAATCCAGTACTACATCATTTACTAGTAGCATCTGGCTTTGCTATCTGATATTAGAAATGTACAGATATTAAAAGAAAGTACAGTAAGAAAGAGAGAGACAGGGAGATATGGACGCTATTCAGTCTTCGTGAAGGATTGTTGTGTTAGGCTGAACCAACATTTGACTTTTAGTTTTACAGCCAGGCATAATGATAAGGCCTGGCACCGCCATTGGTCTGCACCAAGACGGAATAGGCAGGGTAATAAAGAGAATTGAATTAACATAGGCTAAGCATTGATAGCAGACACAGACACACTTGAACAAACAAACTCAGATAGGGTCTCTCAGATACACACCCCAAAGGTCAAAAGAGGACAGTCGATAGAAACAACCAGATCAACCATGAGAGGCGTACCCCATGCTGGGGAATACCCCAGCATTTCAGACCTAAACAAGCGAGACATTTCCCAATCACCTTTTGAGAAGAACACACTGATCATGAAGCTGAAGTTGATGGTTGCCACAGCAAAGACCAGCAAGAAGACAAAGACCAGTGTGGGGTCACTGTAGGTCAGCACTGCGCCGTTAGGGTGCACCTAGAAAAGGCACACACACACACACTTTGTTAATCCTGAACAAACTCCAGACTTTAGATTCCTTCAGGCATGCAACATTTTAGAAAAGGCATCCCTTTGGTGGAAATGCTGATGCTATAGGTCAGTAGTATGTGCTTCTTCTACCCAGCTGTGTCCATCACAGGGAGGGGAGTTTTTCTATTATTAAGTATATTCCAATGACAGCATTGTGTCTGTTTGGGTGGAATGCCCCCCTGCACCTGGGAAGGACTCTTACCGTGACACACAGGAGCACAGTGACGAAGAGAATGGAAATGGAGAGGAAGAGGAAGAACATGAGGAACCAGGCACTCCAGTGGAGCCAGTTACTCAGGCCCATCATCCGCATGTACTCCTGGAAACACACACACACACACAGTTAGCTTGGCACGGTCGACGCTGACCCACACAGTCTTTCACATCCGAGCACAATCCGTCTCCAACTCGGACCCCTATTATCCCCTGCACACGAACACACGTTACGCAGTCCCTCAACTCCTTCTCTTTTTCCCTCTTTGCATCTCGAAAACACCCCCACCTTGAGCTTCCTCTCCTTCTCCTGCACCACGGCGCGGACTATGTTGAGGGAGGTGTACGTGAAGCTGAGCACCAGCAGCAGGGGCAGCTGGTTCTGGATGGCCAGGATGAAGACGTCGTAGATGTACGCGGGGTAGGGGAACCGGGACAGCACCACCTTGGTCTGGCCGAGCAGGGCGGCCGCGCCGCTGCTGCTGAAGGAGCGCATGATGGCCCGGTCCACGGCATGCTGCACCGACAGGAAGCCCTCGCGGAAGTAGCCTGGGGTGGAGGAGGAGGGGGGGGGGGGTTACTTCTTCTAATGGTCCTTTCCACAAGGGGCTTTCCCTCTCCTCAAAACGAACAGTTCACACTGACAGTTTTTGTGCAATCACATGAAAAGGACAGTCTAGGAGGAAACTTAAAAGAAGGTGACTGAAAGCAGAGGCCTCTTAAAGGTCCCATGACATGCTGTTTTTGGATGCTTTTATATAGGCCTTAGGGGTCCCCTAATACTGTATCTGAAGTCTGTTTCCCGAAATTCAACCTTGGTGCAGAATTACAGCCAGTCTGTAGCTTTAAATGCCATGAGGAGGAAAGAGGCGGGGCTAACTGCCATGCTTCGGTCGTTTGCAAGCCATGATGTCTCTCGAGGAAAAAACGATATCGCACTTGCACGGTAGTAGCTCATTTTCTCATTGGAGGGCCAGATTCTCTGGGCGGGCAAAGCAAAGAAAGGGGAGGTAACCTTTACTCTTATTTACACCTATCAAAATTTCTAGCCACTGGGGGACCAAAGGCAGGCTAGGGGAACTCATATTAATGTTAAATAACCTCCTAAAGTTACATTTTCATGTCATGGGACCTTTAAGAACCACCTTACATGTTTGGTTCTGAATCTACATTCATGGATTTGTTGTTGTCTTGCTGTTATTGGCAGACCTGGGGAACGTAGCAATGTAGTGTTAATGCAGCAGACATACAGACAGACAGACAGACGGACAGTAACATCCGACAGACAGAGGAACTTTGGACAAGAGTGGAGTGTGAAAGGTTCTATGGGCGTGACAGCTGACAAGGTCCAGTTCCTACAAACACCCAGCCCACCAGCCTGTAACAACCCTGGCTCTGCCACCTCAAGATAAGGCCACTTCGTTGAACGCCAAGCCCCCTGACAGCCAGCGTGTGTCAGAAGAGAGATCCTATTGTACTCGGAGTACAGTATACATATGTAGAACTACTGGCTCTTACATTTACATTTAGTCATTTAGCAGACGCTCTTATCCAGAGCGACTTGCAGTTGTACAGGGACATTCCCCCGAGGCAAGTAGGGTGAAGTGCCTTGCCCAAGGACACAACGTCATTTGGCACGGCCGGGGATCGAACCAACAACCTTCTGATTAATAGCCCGACTCCCTAACCGCTCAGCCATCGGACCCCCTCCAAGGCTCTTGCCATTGCCTCAGCAAAAGAAATGACAGTTTTTGTTAACAGTAGGGAACTAATAGGTGCCTTCAGACTGCTACATGCTTCTGTAACCTCTCAGCCTCTGGGCGTTAAAACAGAGTTCATACATCCTGATTGCTGTCAGGCGTGACACTACCTTTCACTTTTTGTGTGTGTGTGTGTACGCACATGTGTGTGCACGTGTGCCCGTCCATGCTCACCGGGTGTGCCCCCCTGGCGGTCGTACTGCTCCCTGGGCCCGGGCATCTGGAACAGGGGGAAGAGGCTGAGGGTGTGCCAGTCCAGGTCATTGTTGGGGTTGAGCTCAGACTTCTCCTTGGGTGGGGCGTTGAGAGGGGTGTAGGTGAAACGCAGGTGGTAGCTCACCTGCACCCCAACAGGAGCGGGAGAAGAGGTGTGATAGGAGAAGGGGTCAAAGAGAGAAAAAGTGTACTGAGAAATGATCTTCCACAAAGGGTAGACAGTGAGCTCCTTTAACAGGCTTCAGACTGACAGAAGGTTAGGTGCAGGCAAGTGTGTGCTACCCGTCACACAGGAAGAACCACTATGTGTGTGCGTGCAGTTAAACGGGTCCTTTGTCCCCGTCTCACTTCCTGCTTAACAACACCACCAGCTCTCGATATCCGTTTTTTAAAGATCTGTTTTTACAATGCGTCGATGTATTCAAATGCTCAAACCTCTCCTAGACGTTTCATGAGGTTTTACTGAAATCACCTCGGGGCCATAAATAGGTGCAACGCCATTTCAAAGGTTTCTGTTCAACCTCACATCTCTCACCTCTAAATTTACCATTCCCTTCCCCGAAACTTCCTCTTAAACACCAGTAAGTAATGGCCTCCACAATCCTCTACTGTTCAGTGGGTAATTAGCTAGTTATACTAAAATCGGGTTAAATCCTCTTTAGGTAGCTGTCCAGTCTAGTACAAGAACCACTAGGGTCGTGCTGACCTGTAGAGGGAGGGGCTCATCGTCGTGGGTGAAGGGGTGTTCAAACACCACGGCTGCCAGCACCTTCCCTGCCAGGGGGTCGTTCCTCACAAACTCCTCAAACTGCTCCTCTGTCTCAAAGCCGCGCACTGTTGGCCACAGGGACACACACACACACACACACACACAAGCACACACACACACACACACACAAAGACATTGGTTGAAGTGTGAATACAACTTCTCTAACAGCAGGTTTTCACATCAGGCCTGCAGACTCAATCTCTTCTTTTCCTGATTCTAAATCACAAAGAGCTCTGCAATGTCGTTGTTAAACAAACCCATTCTCATACATTTCTTGGTTAAAAACACACGACATCATAGGCAGCAAACAGACCTCAAAAGTAAATCAATACAAGTCAAAAGGTAGGGTGGTGAGGCTCTTGACTGAGTCTTATTGACTGACCATACTTACATCACTAGATTTGGAAATCAGTGGTAATCTTGTCACAAGTGAAGGTATTTTGAGGTCTAGACAAAGCATGTCTAGACTGGAGTGAAGGGCAGTTTCTCACACACCACACACACACGAGTCATTCTAGGGTCAGCAAATGCTATGTCAAAACATGCAACACACACGAGGGGCCGTGTAGGCCATAATTCAAACTCGACCCTCATACACACCATTCAAAACCTTTTGCCTCACAAACACTACTGAAATACACTCACATTCACTACTGAACACCTCTCATGTATACTCGTGAGAATGGAACCTCACACACACACACACACAACTAATTATAGGATATTTTACTAAGCAAGATGAGACCATTTTTATGGATATGCTTCATACTGTGTGCACATAAGTTTACTGTACAAAATACAGTAGATGTAAACCGTGATAACAATTTAACTACTGATCATTTTGTCTGATAATCCCTTAAAATAAGTTATATTGCCAACCTTGGCATTTTATCACTAATCTTGATGTGCATTTGAATGATTGTTAATGATTTTGTGTGGATACATAGCTATATTATTTTTTTTCAAATTTTATTTCAGCTATTCAACTGTGTTCTATTAGGCAATCAAGTGTTATTATATAATATATTATATAACTAAAATTATATTATAATATAAATATGTATACATATAATAGGCCTACATACAGTATCAGTCAAAAGTTTGGACACATTTTCCCATTCAATTGTGTGTCCAAACTTTTTACTGGTACTGTATATTGTAACACATTATTTTATAATATAACAAAACACATTATACTATATATAAAAACATCTGTTAAGTTTGAAAAAAAAGTGCACTCGCTACAATTCTTTACATATTTCATTTTCACTTCTATATGTGAGGTTTCACTCACAGTGGGGTGTGTGAGAGGTCACATTTTCAGTTGTGGTGAGAGATGTTCACTGTGGTATAAGAGAGGTTGTCACTCATGAGAATGAGAGGTTTTCAGTTGTCATTGTGTGAGGTTCCATTCTCACTAGTATACGTGAGAGGTGTTCAGTAGTGAATGTATTTCAGTAGTGTTTGTGAAAGGCAAAAGGTCTTCGATGGTGTGTATGAGAGGCGAGTTTGAATTATGGCCTACACAGCCCCTCATACACACACGTGCGCACACACACAACCTGCCTCCAAGCCAAACCAGTTTCAAAGTGCCATCCACTAAAGTAGGTACGATAAAACTACATTCACAATTGTTCCTGACCACCAGACAACCTGATGACTCAGGAGATCTTCGTCCATACAGTAAATGTCCAACGTAGGGTCTATGTAAGACAGCATTTCAATTATTAAGTATTTAATGCACATACAGGGCTCCTACAAGTGGGAAATGTTTTAATGTATTCGCCATTTGCAGTAAGCACAAGTAGAGGTTGTGTCCAAACTTTTGACTGGTACTGTACATTGGAATTATCGGTTCTGCTCCCCTGGACTGTTTCCTTGACAGACCAACCAGTCGAAGGTTGTGGTTTTAAATCAGAATTTTTCCATAATTGTGACATTATATTGTAAGTGTGACATGGTGAGCCTTGCTTGTGCCCCTCCTCATCTTAATCCTCACTTCTCCAAAGAAGCCATCTGAATTATTGAGTGTGTGCTGGGATCTTAGAGGACAGGTTCAACAAGTGTGTAATTAGAATATGGCTTATTTGCTGTCTGCCTCTACCAGTGACAGAATACCTGTCTGCCTGCATACCCATCTGTCCTTCATACTAACCAGACCATGCCTAGTTCATTCCATACCATACCTTCTCCTGCTGGTGTGCGTGAGGGCTCTGTGGGACCAGACTAACAGGCTATGGAAGGATGGGTGAGAGAGCAAGATAAGCAAACAGCCCCCATGTCTCCTTTGCAAAGGAGCAAACGAGTTCATCCCATCCCAGTTCAACCGAACCTGTGCTCCTTTGAGGAAGGTACACATGGAAAGTCAAAAATGGAAAGTGTGCCGCATCCGACATATGACCTCTGACCCTTTGCCGCCCACCCACCGGAGCTGATGGAGTTGAGGCTGCGCCGCACATCCTGTGCCACCCGTCGCACCACACTGGCGTTGCCTGGAACGTAGGCCAGCTGGAAGGGCGCACTGGGGATTTTGGGAAGACTGTCCACGGAGAAGCTTTCGTACACGGTGGCGTTGGGGTAGTTCTTGAAGGGGATGCGCTGGCGGAGCACGATGAGGATGGCGGAGAAGAGGAGCGGCAGGGCGATCTCCACCAGAGTCACCAGGATCTGACGCTTCTGGAGAGGGGGGAGAGAGGGGGGAGAGAGGGGGGAGAGGGTTGAATCATGAAATGTAGACAGGAAGAGGAGGAGGAGGGTCATAAAATCATCTCTGTCCGAGAAGTGATCTTGCACTGTGCGGTATTGTGTTGTTGTCACTGTGTCTTATATTCTGTATTTCCATGTATTATGATGGATCGATTGTTTTTGTTTTTTTTCTGGCTGCAACCAAATTTCCTCTATTGGAAATATAACATTTTACATGAAATACATGTTTAAAAGAAAGGGAGAGAAGACAAAAAGGCAGAGAGTGGCAATGAGAAGTTAGGTCAATGACTGGGACACAGTTTCATCTGCAGGTGAGTGTGGATATTAAACCTTCTTATCACAGTTGCAACAAAAGGCACGAGTGTCTGCCAAGTTTACTCCAGTGTGTCCAATAACCTCAGGAATCTGCCCTTAACAAACAAGCATTACCTTGTTTTTTAATGGGTGACTAATACATAAAGGATCACAGTTCACTTGTTCTCACTGCCGTCTTGCCATCTTTAAGTGGTTACACTTGACAGTGTATTTTAAAAGATCCTTTACACACAGTTTCTGTAAATGCCTTCCAAGGATGAGTGATTGGATTACAGGCATTCTAGGTCTATGCCTTATCTCAATTGATGTAATCATGGCTGCACAAAAACTTACTGTGTCTGAGGTACTGTCACTTATGTAAACATCACAGTTTAGCTGAGCCTATGAGTGATAGGGGGGAACAAATTAGTGTGTGTGTGTGTGTGTGTGTGTGTGTGCGCGCATGTGGGTTGAGCACACAGAGACAGTCAGGCCTGGCCACTTCCCAGATGTCTCTAGGACCCAAGGCAGACTTAGATTCAGGTCCACAGGGAAAACTACACAGGCAGCACAACATGACACTAGCTACACAGCCTAGAGTCACTTGATACAATTTACAGTATGGTCTACAACCCTCTTCCCGAAGAACTATCTTCCTTGTAGGTTGTTGCTCAAACAAAACTGGCAAACTTGACAGCAATAATTCACTAGTTTATGTGTTGAATCAGGTTACTTCCTGCACAACTGGGCTTCAAGCAAATATCTATAGGAAGGTAGCCCTCTACGTAAAGTTACCACACATTACAAAGAGAACAAGCATTAAAATTAAACTACAACTTATATAAATACTAGATGGGCATTTATAGAGCATGAAATTAAGACATACCACCAGACAATAACAGCAATAGATGTACCACATACAGATTATCACCAGTTACGTAAGCCATTCAGCCTTAACTGCTTTTATAAATGGGACTATACAACCTATTTAGCACAATAGTATTATTCTAGGACAACACAAATCCTATTGGTTTACCAGTGATGTAAAAAAGTGCAGCTTTACAAGGTTGAATTGGTGAAATGTTTATTACACACTTACATTATAGCCTCTTATCTCAAGTAGGCCTACAGAAGTTTTGACCTCTTTTCAACATTCCTCCCACTCTGAGTGTCCCAAGAAAAGTATTATGGGGATACTATTTCCATTGGTCAGTTTTATACGTCTGACCTCGATTAACTCTCTAAAAAACAAAACCATCCTTCCTTTGGAAAATAAAACCATGGATGTGATATGACAGGACTGGTATCTTTTGGGTGGAGTGCTCAGTCTTTAACCCATCCAGCCATGCTAGACGTTAGATTGTGATCAACGAGAACGAAATGAGACAAATAGGTAACCTTTTAAACAACTCAAACACAGGGGGGGGGGGGGGGGGGCTACAGTACCTTACGTGACCCTCCGGTGCCTGCATCTCAGCTAAGACACACAGCCCCCACTTCCTTCCTGCCTGCTCTCACAGGAGTTTCCTAGCAACAGCCACAACTGGAGCAGTGGGAGTGGGTAAAGGGTGATGGAGCAACAACATTCTCCAGGACATACTATCCAATCAGATCGGCAGGCTCCTCAGTTTGTGTTAGTCTGTAGTGAGCTTGCATTGTGCAACCACCAGCCCAGATAAGTCGTGTGAGTACATGCTGTATGAGCCTACAGCATTGATACAGAGTAGCTATGCGAAACCACAAAGATACAAGTTAGCTTATAAGCAAGTTGAAAGCAAATATTGAATGACTTGTGAAACAAATATTCATGTTCTATCTTCCTGGGTAAATATCCCAACCTGATGCATTTCAGCATCCCTTCAATGGAAGGTTTCCCCATTTCAAGTGGAGCAGATGAGGCAAAGAACATCAGTTATTAGTTATATGAATTATATTATATGTAACACTGACAAACAAGTTATAACTGACAAGTAACTCAACAAGTTAACTGAAAACATGCAGACCCCACAAGGAGGCTAATCTTTGAACTTGTCATATGATGCAACTATTTTTGGAGACACTACACAGCATGTCATGTGAAATACTTATCAGCAAAAATTGAATGTTGTGGAGGATTGCCAAATGACATGATCTCCTTATGAGCCGGTAAGAGCCAGTAAGAGCCTTAGACACAAACTGTTATACATACCTTGCTCAGCCCATGTCATTGCAAAAGACAGAATAACAGCTGCATTATCTCAAATCATGCAAATATTCACAGCTAACAATACAATGTGAAGTGACACTGTACTGCACATTAGAATACTGCTACACAGACTAGTGTAGCAGTATTCGTAGAAAAGATGACTGTAATCCAATACGCTAGGACAAGTTTCACAAAAGATCACAGTAGAGATGAAAATAAAGTCTCATTTCCCGTTTTTCTACACCCCTCCCCATAGGAACCCACCTGCTGAATGTAGTTCTTCCACAGCAGTAGTCCAAACTGCCGGACGATTGCCATTTTGAGAGGAGAGTGGCCGAGAACTACAGTACCTGGCCAGGGAAAAGAGAGCAAGACATTGAGATAGGCCATGTTCCAGATTAAACAAACGACACAGATTTGAGAAAGTTCTTACAGAGTTCACACACAGACCGATCCTCCTGCTTCTGAAGAGCGGAACACCCTGCTGACCCTGCACCAACTTTCATTCGACAATACCAGTAACATAGACCCTGAAACCTAGGCTAAACACAGGGAACTGGAAGTTAGCACAGGACAGCTTCCCAGTTGGTTCAAATTATTGTAAGTCTAAACACTGTGTCGAGACAGGTTTTGTGTGTGTCAAATAGGGTCAGAAGAATTGATGACAGCATTATGCAAAGTGAACATCCAATGAAACAGGTTTATCACCAGGCCTGTTGAGCAAAGTGGGGCAAAGTGGGCACAAAGCCACTGAGCTGAGTAAGTCATGAGGGATGGAGCAGAACAGGAGAAGGAGCTGCACTAGAAAGGCAACAAATCTACTAGGAAAACAACAAGGGCCAAAGGGAGTCAAACCAGTTGGACAGGATACTTGACAATTCAGACTTACAATAAGTTTGAGTAGTAACAATATTTTGCTGCTTCCTGCACAGGGAACGCCAAGACTCAACACCCATCTCTTCAAAAAACAACAACACCTGGCTTCCTGCTCCACTAAACCTCTAAATCATTGAACTTTCCCCAAATGTGGTTGTATGTATGGATGTAAAATGTAAACGGATAGCCATCCTCCTGTGATATACAGCCCACAGAGCTACCCTATCCAGTCAAGAACGCAAATATTGTTTGCCTTTACTTGCAGCTGGGTTTTCCTGCAGCCATGAAAGCTATAAATTCCCCCAAATTGATGACAAAACACTTATGTAGGCTGGCTAGATGGCAGAGTGTGTTATATATCCTTATACCCTGTCAGGAAGAGCTTTTATTGAGAGCCCATTGGATTACACCAAATGTATTTTAGGTATAAATCAGTTGATTGCATTTTCTCCAGACGATCACCTGTTGGGATAGAAATAGTGTCCTTTTGTGAATGGCTGTTTTAGAAACATAAAAAGGGGAGTCTAAAATAACCTAGGTCACATTTTAAGGATGGTACAGAATTAAAAAAGAGGTAAGATCATGTGGCATCATCTGTCTAATTAAAGATAACGTGTTCACTGTGTCATTGTTCATGAGTGATCTAATAAAGCCAATAAACAACCCACTGACCATCAATGAGAAATACTAGTGCCATTGATTTGCAGGATGAATACATTTCATTTATTAAAAGTTGAAGGCCCAGTTCTATTTCAGTAGAGCATATTCAATGGGATGACAAATCTCTACTTTTAAACAATATAAAACATATTTTAAGGACAAAATAGGAGTAAAAAAACAGTAGAATATATAAACAAACAATTGCCACTGTAAGCAACTACTCATAATAATCCACTGTTGATATCAAAAGACCCATGGTGATAGGATGCTCATGAAATCTGATAAAACTGTAAACTAATTTATATTTATGCCATGGAATAATAAACCCATTTCGTTTTTTCGAAACTACGCCTGCCAATCCTGTCTGTTACCGCTGCAACATAATATCCTTGGCCTAACTGATTGGACAAAAGACACGCCTGTCAATTCCGAGGATTCTGGCGATGCGAGGGACCTAAACAAAGATTTTTCCATAAATTAACCTCGTTGCTTTTTCTTGAATAGTCTAAAAACATTGTATTATATTTTAAGAATTATACATTTCCATAAACAGCACTACATTACCTTAAGAGAGCAGTATCGGCACATGAGCTTCATGAGGTATCCTTACTGTCGGCGGATTCTGTAGCCTATTTTCTCATTTTTTACACCAATAACATTGATTTATCTCTGATTCTTCCTTCACTGGAACCCTCGCGGATGCATTACTGAATGTAAAGCGGTTGAAGTGGGAATTACGTGAAACTTTTGTTCCCTAAACGGCAGCTAGGAAGGCGATGACATTGCACCAGGCACTGGGAAAGCCTTCATTGTACAAATACAGCCACGATCGTCAACAAACGCAATCACGTGACCAGACGTTTGACGACAGTCACGTGATTTCACAGCTGTTTGCGATTTGTGCAATTCTTCATGTGATTGTGCTCGAAGTATGGGATGGAAGACAGAAATGTTCTGGTTAACAGTCACAATGAGCAGCGCTTGAAAAATATATATATTTTACGTTCCTTTTAAAAACGTATTCATTAGAATGTATGCGTTTTTACTTTATGTTCTGTGTAACAAGTAAATTAGAGGGCTGAGAAATTCCAAGTCCTTTGTCTTGTTTTAATTAAAATAAAAAAAATACATTCAGACATTTCAAATAGACATGTAAAAAGTACATTTAAACATTTTTGTAGACAGTTTACTGGACTATTTGGAATTCAGCAATAACAATTTCAAGTAAAGGCAGCTTGTCACAGTCTTTTTTTTCCAACACCTGAAACATTTACTGTACATATTTACATATTACCAGACAGCAAGTGTGTCAGAACATTTTAAAAAGTATTTACAGTCAGTCTCAAAACATCAACGGACATGTGTCAGCTATGTCTAGAGTTGCTGTAAATCTACAGTACTTTTAAACTCTTATCAAGCAACATTTCGCCTTTAGTGTCTCCACCTCCATTTCTCCAACAGAAGCCAAAGCAACTCCACTTGATAATACATATAATAGTTGATTGTTCAAGCGTAAGCAAATGGTGCCATTAAACATTTAAATTCAGTCGAGTTTGTTCTGCTTCGATGACAACAAAAGTGCTGGACTAAATTTAAGATGGACCCAAGGGAGAAAGGTTGAGCAACTCATTGCTTCTTACTGGGACTACATGTTTCACAGACTAAACAATAAACACTTAACATCTCAGGCTTCACATCTCTAAAACATTCAGCTGACAATGCTTATTAGTGGTCTATAAAAAGCTGTTTAGTGTCAAACAAGAGTTCAACTAAAATTAACATGATGTATCTGTAAGGGCACTTTGTATACTTACCAAACTTGTAAGTAATACATATACATCAATACATAACATACATCCTACAACAGCTCAATGTATTTAGTCTTTTACGCCACTGACACATATCTGACCCATGGAAAGTTCCATGGAGTACCTTTGGCTTGTGTACAATTCGATGAAATGGGAAAATGACAGGTAACAGAAACTAAAAATCACACTTTTAGCCGGAGAAAAAAAACCCTAACCTGAACTACAGAGTAGTCTTTTTCTTTGGACAAAAATGTGAAGAGAACCCTGAAGAACAGTGCATATCAATAACCTTTCCTTATTGAGGAATAGTGATGTGGTTCTTATAACATAGCCATGTTACTAATAACTTAGAACATGTCCCGAGGTTTCCTGTTCAGAAGTCACTGAATTATGAGATACAAATTAGCTGCTTGTTTCAAAAGTTAGCGTACAGCAAGATGAACTGCAATGTAACAGTGTCAAGTCCAGTGGTTTCAATACTGAGAAATTCATGAAAGTTATTGAACTATGGGGAGATACACACACGCATAAGAGGCTGTCAACATGTTTCACGTAAAACTAAAATGACACAACAAATAATAATAAGGCTGGGGTCTGGTTCATATGACCGGCTTTGTTCTTTTTTTCCTTTCCCTTTCGTTAAAGCTTCCAGGCTCCTGGTGGTCCGGAGGGTGAGGCAGGGTCAGCTGACATCAGTGCAGGACACTGACTGACGTCAGGGAGACATCCAGTCTGTTCTTCACTCCATGGGCAGTCAGTCAGCCAGCCAGCCAGCCAGCCAAAACACTTATAGGCTTAGAAACCCAACACTGGCAGCATACACCTCCACATCTTCATCGTCCTCCTCCTCCTCTTCTTTCTCCATCTCTCCTCCGCTGTGGGCGGCCGCATTCTTCCTCTTCACCTGCCGGCGGGCGGCGCACCTGGGCCTCTGCATTGGCACCAGCAGACGGAAGCCCGGCACGGCGTGGGCCGAGTGGGAGGCGGGGTCGGGGGGCACGGCCGTGAAGGTGCAGGGCATCAGCGTGGAGGTGGTGGAGGAGGGGCTGGTGCTCTGGACGGACGAGTATCCAGAGCTGGGCTCGTTGGAGAAGACGAGGGGCTCCCGGGGTCTCCTCCTGGCGCTACACTGGCCATCCGCCGCCTTTTGCTTGCCGTCCTGGCAGAAGCTGTCCTCGTCGCTGGAGAGGGCGCGGCAGCGGTGCTCCCTCTCCGCTGGCTCGGTCTCCAGGTGGACGGCCAAGGCGGAAGCTGAGAGGGAGAGGAAACAGGAAGTTCACGGTTAACAAAAGAGTGTTCCAGCCAACCAAATCCTGTTACTTTCTATCTGCTGTGCTTTCTACTTGTACCATTTGTATATCGCTTCGGATAAAAACGTTGTTGGTTCTGTGCGTCATCGCTGAATGTATTTACATTTCATCCATTTAGCAGACGCTTTTTTCCATAGCTTAGGAAGAGGCCATTGATTGATTTCGCTATTTTGCAAGGCCCTGACGCATCGGCCCGGGTTTGATTCCGACTTGGGCCTTTACTGCATGTCTTCCCCTCTCCTATCTCTTAACTGTCACAGTCCAATACATATGTATCATATACCAAAATGATATCTTTAAGTCAGATCTACTACTTAACTTATCACAGTGGCTCAGATCAGGACTATAAGGCATGTAGTCGATGACATGAAACGGAGGCATCGCCCTCCTCTCTACCCCTCCACTTACTCTCTGCGTCTTTCTCTCCCTCGCTCTCCTCCTCCTGATCGCCCTCGTAGCCCGAACAGGAAGTATCCAGGCTCCAGTCCAGGATGTCGCCGACCAGCGTCTCCTCCTGATTGGACAGCTCGGCTGTGGGCGTGGCCACAAAGCTGCCTCGGTGGGCCTGCAGGCAGTCCTCTCGTCTCCTGGGGAAACAAAACGGCAAACCGGTGCGGCGTTCACAGAGCTGGTGCGGCTGTCGTGGTGAAAACCCAGGAGTGTGACTGTGTACGTGTGTGTGCGTGTGCTTGCACTCGTGCAGGTGTGAGCCACCAGCCCCACCTCTTGCTGTGGCTGGCTGGTGATGAGAGGAAGGTGTAGGCTTCAGCCAGCTGGGCCGTGGGGCTGGGGGGGAGCAGCTGAGGCTCCCCCTCCGGGACCTCCAGGATCTGACACAGCTCCTTGAAGTCGATGACCTGGAGGGGACCACAGGGGGGGCGTGGATGAGGCGCTAGCCGAGCTGAACATGGTGGAAACCCTTAACTTTTGTTACGGTAACCAAAAGCGGTCGCCAGGGTTAGGCCTCATCATGTAGCTTGTGTGTGCGTGTGTCTCACCTTCTCTTTGCTGATGTGCTGGTAGGCCTCATCCTCAAAGCGCTGCTTCACCCCTGTGAGAGACACGTGTCGGTAGTCCTTGGGGATATCCTCACTGAAGCTGAAACGTAGAGAAGGACAGAGGAAGGGCCGGGGAGAATGAAAAAGAAAGAAAGAGTTGAGATTTAAATCCAACCCTGCCATTTCAGTTATTGTCAATCGTAAAAGTAAATCTTGTGGCTTGTCTATTTGGGAGTGGGACGAGGCCCATAAATGCGGTCGTCGATCTGGTCTGACTCACCCTGCAGCATGCTTCCGACTCACTCACCCCCTCCAACACACACACCACATCCACATCACACGCACACAACCCTCTGCCTCCCACAGTACTGTTTAGAGCCTCTAACTAACTGCCCGACACCACGCATGTGTGTGCCGGAGGCCTCTTTCCATCGATCCTCTTATTGGTGTTAACCACGCAAACAAAGTTTACCATTTGACGTAGAGCATCACAGTCCACAGCACCAGGTACTGTTTGGAGAAGCCCGTGTAGTCGGCCAACTGGCTGGGCCAGAGGGGAGCTGTGGAGAGAGGGATGGAAGGAGAGAGAGGGATGGAGAGGGATAGGTGGGAGAAAGGTCAGACTAGGGTCAAATATGCTCACATCTATAATGGTGGGTGTGTGTATTAGCATGCGAGAGCGTCTTGTCGGGCGCGTACCGTAGTGGTGCATGGCCCGCGTGAGGAGCAGCGCGGCGCAGGCCAGCGTGGCGTGCCGCGCCGCGCCCAGGGAGGAGTAGAGCAGCGACAGCTCACAGATGTAGCTGAACAGGTGGAGGCTGCGGCGCTCCATGGGCAGCAGGGACATCAGCACCTCGCCGTAGTCCAGCAGGGTGGGGCTCTGCGGGGGCACATCACCTCAGTTCATACATGCAACACCGACACGTGTTGGAGCGCGTGGCCGTGGCGACTGTACGAAAGGACGCTTTGGATTGATTGCGAAACGTTTGCACATTGATTTAGCGTTAGCATATGGACGGCTAAATGGGCTCGGCACCAGTTCGAGAAAATGTGTTCAAGGCATGCGCGTCCGTCCGTCCGCTCACCCTGATCTTGCCCTCCAGGACGGCCACCACCTCGCCCATCATGCGGACCAGGTCCTCGTACTTGTAGGTGTTGTCTGTGAGCCACACGGCCTCGCGGATGGTCAGGATGTCCTTGCTGACATAGCTGGAGACGAGACAAACCGCAAGCTTCAGAAAGAGGCCGATGGGAGGAGAATGAAGACGGTGATGACATGCCAGATCCTAGAGACACGGGCGGTGTCTGCAGCCTCACCGTGTGCACACCACCATGCAGGCGATGCCCAGCAGCTGGAGGCGGGCCTTGGGCACCGAGCGCAGCGCCAGGTAGCGGTCCACGCAGCTCACGGTCACGTGCAGCGTGAGGCTGGAGAAGTCCTTCATGGTGGTCACCTCCACCAGCCAGTCCACCAGGATGTACCTGGACGCGCGCACAGAGAGAGAGAGAGAGAGACAGAGATGTCACACGCTGGCCCACGGAGAGAGAAACGGGAGACAATGGAGAGGGTATGCTTGCGTGTTCCCCTGTGAGGTGTGGCACAAACTCAGTGGTGAACGACTATCTACATTTAGTCATTTTAGCAGACGCTCTTATCCAGAGCTACTTCTTGCCGGGCCGTTATGAAACAGCCTTCCAAAAAGGGAGTGTAATGCTCATCTCTAATCCACAAATAAAGTAACTCTAGCACTCTGCCACAACAGCAAACCATCCGCAATGGATGAAAGCGGTAACAAGTCCAGTTAGTCAGAGAATGCTAAAAGCCCAACGCTAAACCACTTAAGAGTTGTGCGACGCCGGGCGGCCTACCTCATGGTGTCCTTGATGCCTGGCCGGAGGGTCTCGTCGCTGCCGTGGCGAGGGGTTTGGGGGCTGGTGTGGAAGAGCTGGGCCACCAGGTCGGCACAGGCCCGGGCCTCCAGGCCCAGGGGGTTCCCACTGCTGCACACCTTGGCCAGAGACAGCTGCCAGAGAGGGGAGGGGACGGGCAAGGAAGAAGGGGTTGAAAGAAAGGGAGATGGATAGATGAGATCGGAAGTGACAGAAAGGTGGAGAGAGAAAGAGAGAGAGAGAGAGAGATCACGGTCATGCCAATGACAGCCAGCTAGACAGGCCAAGTTTGATACCCCTGTGTACCAGCTGTGCCAAAATACACGGATCTGTCTCTCAAATCTAGAAGGATTAACTCTCTCCCTGGCGATAACATCTCCACGGGGAAATATTGTGGAAAAGATATCGTCAAGACGAAACAAGAACTCGACTCTTGATAATAGCCTTTTCGAAGGCAGCTGTCATGGCCGGCAGACAACCACTCCCCCCTACCCTGCGCACAAGCAATGAAGACTGACAAGGATGCCATTATAAAAAGACTATAAATAACCAGGGGACAAAACACTGACAGTGAAGACAATCGATGGAGCGAGTGGCATTGTCTGAGTGTGTGAGTCAGAGGGGAAGAGGAGACCAAGTCCCTTCATGTCATGCCTTTAGAGAAGGAAACCTTAGATAATTGGCAAGGAGCACTTGAGGGTTTGTACACACACACAAACACACACCTGTGCTTCCCAGCATCCTTTGGCTGCGTAGTCCCTGAGGGTTCGTACACACTGGAGGTACCTGCCTGGGTCTGATGACTGGGGAGTGAACAGTCAGTGACAGAGAGACAGTAAGAGAGACAGAGAGGAATGGTGGTTAATGGTGGATTTCATATCAAACACACACATGAAGTGACTCGCGACCAAAACGAATTGTTCGATAATCCGTCGTGAGCAATGCTTTTCTTTAAGGGACAGACATTAAAACAGAGTGTCTAATGTAATAACATGTCATTTTTGGGGGGGTTATACATCTCGGGTCTTCTGTCTGCCCGTGGGCCTTGGTCATAGTGAGGCCAGGCTGTACTCACTGCAGACTTGCGGTTGTGCTCCCACAGCATGTAGGAGCTCTGCAGACAGCCTGCCTGGGAAGACTCCTCCAGCATGGGCAGGGCCTCCGCCTGCCTGTCAGCCTCCTGACACACACACACACACACACACACACACACACACACACACACACACACACACACACACACACACACACACACACACACACACACACACACACACACACACACACACACACACACACACACACACACACACACACACACACACACACACACACACACACACACACACACACACACACACACACACACACACACACACACACACACACACACACACACACACACACACACACACACACACACACACACACACACACACACACACACACACACACACACACACACACACACACACACACCACGAGCGGTGAAACTCCACCCTGACACGCAGTCGTCTTCGAACAGTAGCACGTTCATTAATGTGACAGGCACACGCTGATATGCAAACGTGTTGTGAAATGGGTCTTTTTTTTTATGGGGATATGGGCAAGAGAAAAACTAAATCACACGGTAGTTGAGCAGTTGGTCCACTATCATGACAGGAGGGTTATCCAACATTAATCAAGCCAGCTAATACAGATGACTAATCAAACTGCTTAGGGTAACAATCGGATCACAAGCTAATTGAAACTAGTGTTTCAACCCCAGCCAAACACAAAAGAAGGGGGAAAAGGGGGGTACTTGAGTGTGAAACTGTGTCCCCTCTCTCACTGTGTGCCAATCTCGATCTCCCATACTCACGTCAAAGAGCTGCAGAACTCTGGCCAGACAATGCAGCAAAGGCCCCTTCTTCTCCTACACAGAAAAAAAAGAGACACATGAATGAAACGAAGCCTTGAATTGTGACTGTGGCAGTTAATAAACACCCATGTAACTGAGAATCCCCACAATGGTCAGTCTGGTAGATTAGATGTTCTTGTTGCTCTGACGGTAAGACAGAATTGAGGCCTGCTTGTTTGGCCATGAAGTAAAACCTAGACAAGCAGGATCCTTCGCTTTCTCTGCTGTCATTACCTCCCCAGGCACATGGCAGGAACTCCCTCCCTCAAAACCACATTGGAGGGCGAAACTTTGAAAACCCATCTTAACCAGACAGCAGCCACGATGATTAGGATGCAAAGAAAGACATTTAAACCCTCCCCTAAAATAATAAATACCCGACGTAAGGACAGTGAGAAGGCTTTCATCCCTGTCTGTCAGTGTTCCATGCCCGCCCCTGAGCTCTGTCCACTACTCACCACGTTGGTTTCACATTCGGCCTTGAGCCGGTCGAACACCACGGCCTTACAGCAGCTACCGGTGGGGGACCAGGGAGGCCGGATGAAGAGCCAGACGAAGGGGTCTGCCGTGGGCGGGCGCAGGCTCTCTGCCAGGCTGAAGAAGCGGGACGCCTTCCTCCCACACCGGTCAGCCCGGCCCTCGTCACACAGCAACGCTAGGAGGAGAGAGGAAGAGGTGAAGGAGGGGTACACGCTCCACCGGGGAGGTCGTTGGTGATCTTGTGGACCACTGATCGAGCAGGTCAACCTACTCGACTTTGGTCCTCCCCCAGAGCGTGGGAGTCCTCGGAAAGTGCGAGTACAGTACTCAGAGAGAGTGTGAAGTGTGACTTACGTCCTTCGTTGTACAGATAGGCGATCCCTAGCTTCACAGCGGCTTCAAAGTTCCCTTTCTCGGCAGCCCTGAACGGAAGAGAGGGGAGAGATCGTGGCCTTTAGTTGTCTGAGTAGCAGGGATACAGACACAGAGAGTTGGGGAGGTGTGTTCGCACGAGTGGGGGATTGTGTAGCTATACGGGACACTGACCTTTCAAAGAGCCAGACTGTTGTGGGGGAGGGCCAGGTATCCCTGAAACTGACCCGGGCCCAAACACTGGAGTGGCTATCGATGATGTCACGGAGCTGAGAGTGCACCTGTGAGGAAACAGATGTCACTTAGTATTGGCAGTTTTAATCATGCAATGTTCCCGTGTCTGAATTTGCAGGACTTAAGGCATGTTGTGTGTACTTGAATATGTGTCTGCCAATCAGTTTGTTTGGCGACAACATGTTCAGCACACGTTCATGGAGATGATGTTGCATTGTGTACTGACAAGGAAATGCAAGTGCGTGTAACAGAGCGAGTGCTGTGGTGTGAATTTGAGACCGGGAGTGTGTGTGTTTACTCACAGCTCTGACAGCCAACAGGTCTTCAGCAGAGAGACACTGGAGCACACAGAGGAGAACCTCTTCAGGGAGGGATAGCAGGGTCAGGACAGGGGCACGCTTACGGACCCGCTTCCGCACAGGAACGGAGAAGCATTTGGAACAATGACAGTGTAGTGCTGCGAAGAAAGAAAAGAAGATAGTTAAATAAGTTAATATAGAATACAAGCAGGGCAGTATTTTGTCCAAGAGGGAAATACACGGTCTCCTTTGACACACTTTGAAAGTCATCTCCATAGGAGCCTTCGAATACTGACTTGTTTATTCAAGAGTGGTTGTATACTTCTCGTCTTGGTGTAGGACTGTGGTTGTAATTGTCACGTAAATGTTAGCTGCTTACTTGGTGCCCAGTTTGAAGGCTCAACGAAATGACAAGTATGCTAGCTTGGTAGCTAAGTAATTACAATCCATTTGAATAGTAAGCTTGTGTTGGTACATTCAAAAGTAAAACCACGTATTAATAATAAAACGTTACCACATTACATATTATAAATATGATAAAGAAAATGTTAAGTCATATCGCTAGCTAGCTACATTATATTAGAGGGGTAGGACATGATCCAGCTTGGACTGACCGCCCAATTTTCCCTCCTCAGAAACCCAGGCAGTTTTTTTTAAAGAAATTTGAATCAAACAAAATCAAAATTACATGCATACACAAATACACGGAGTATAACAAAACTGGGTGAATCTAAAGCAATGTTGGTGAACATTTTAACCAAATGCTCCTACTTCTGGTTAACTCGATAGAACAGTTAGCTAGCTCTAGCTCGCTTGCGTACAGTCAAGACATCAAGCTGTGAGGAGTAGCATTAGTGGTAGAAAAAAAGGTCAATCAGATAAATGTTTTCAGATTCATTACTAACATTTTAAAGCCACTGTATAAATATAACGCTAGCTAACCTTATATATACAAATACATTTGATAATTTAAAAATAAACTTACCACCGCCCGCTTTCATTTCCAGTGGCAAATCACTCCAAGTACAGGCTAAGCTAAGACGCTAACTAATTTAATGCAAAGGTAGCTTTCGTCTATCCGAATACTAGCATGAACAGATATTATTTAAATGATGCTAATACTGTTGTCCTGTATTTGACCAACAATTTTCCTTTTATATTGATACCGCCGTGCCAATATTGCTGACCAGCTTCCTGAGATGTTGTGAAGTTGTTAATCAGGGTACAATTCAAATCCATGCATGCATCTGTACTAGAGATCCTCCCCAAATTCATTTAGCACCGCCCGCGCGCTGAGTTTAAACATCAACTTCAATATAATTGGTCGTGAAGGGATACGCCCAACCAGTTGAGGATTGGACGAGACGGATCTACGACGTTTTAATTGGTTTAGTTTCATCAAATAAAATAAATATTTCTGATAGGACGAGAAAAAGCCTTTTCGAACTACGCGCTCCCAAATAGATGTATACCATTGGTTCAAAGGGTTACAAAAAACAGAATAGATAAATTGGTCGCGCCTCTTAGGTTGTTTTCTGGGATGTGTAGTCGATCTTCCATACTTCTTTTTAAATGCACCTCGTTAAAGAGACATTAACCAGAAAATGAAGAAATATTTAATAGAGGCAGATTTCATATAATAAATGTACACATATAGGCTATACATGGCGGCATTAAGACGCGCTTTTGACCCGTGTTCTTGTCATACAAATTGCTCTATCGACAAATAATGTTCTCATATCTTTAATACGCATTTAGACCATGCAATGTAGGCCAATGTTTCCTTACGTCGGAAAGTAGCCTACGTGACACAGCTACAATGGTATTGTCTAAAAAGTGTTTTGGCTTCTAAATATGTTATTTTATTGTACCAGATAGACTACCTCGTTAGACTTTAAACTTGGAAACGAATACGGACAACAGGCAGGGACACATAATGTGTGCGTATGCGGAACCTTAAATCGGGAAGAAGTTCTAGGAGGACAGATTTCACAGCAGGAGCGAAGTAAAGATGTCAGACGTACCAAATGATGCTCCTCTACGTGAGTGTCTATAGAGGGGTATCGCCCCTCAGCAATTTATTTTATATGTATTTAAATTTATAGTACCCACATGTTGTATACTTTCTGTACGGTGAATATCAAGAAGGAACTCCTATAATGAACAACGACCGACCTACGAAGTTAGAAAGCTATGCTAGCAAGGCTACAGGGAGACGCTAAGTGTCATCAGATAAGAAAAAGTTTCAACACAGGTCATAGTGCGTGTCAGCTAGAAAACAAAACAAGTTTCACATGTAGCTTTTAGTCTTATGAACTGTCAATAAACCCCAATTAAAATCATTACGAGTAGGGGTAGTCAGAGCCAGGTATACTAACTAGCAATAACAACTACTGCTAAATAGTATGCTGATACTGAGGTCGGATTATTGGAATAACGACTGGGTATAGCATTGAACAGTTCGCAAAGGGACGTTTAAGATGGATAGGGCAGATTCAGAGATAGAAAGGCATACATAATGATACCCTGTACTGTTTGTCTTGATCAGACTGCCCTGGGACCAGCAGTGAGCAGGCTGGGAAGACTTCAGCATGCCAGGGTTGTCCCAACCAGAACGTGTGTGCAACAGGAGCCTCCAAAGCTCCAGACCCTGGTAGGTAATGGCAGGACCAGTACCATCACCTAGGCTACTGGCCAAGATTTGGACACAGACAGACCAGTCTGAAATACACACACGTCACTCATTTTGTCAGAGAGGAGGAGGCAGAAAGGAGCCTTTTTTGGGGGGTCAAAAACACTGCCGTTAAACTCAACAGTAACTGTATTGTACTGCATTAACTGTATACGGTAAAATAACTTCTGAGAGTTTGTCATTCACTCGTCGTGTCTCTTTCCCTGTCTTCTCCTCTCTCTCTTTCTCTCTTGCTCTCTCTCTCTCTATCCTCTCCTCTCTGTCTCTCTTCTTTCTGTGTATCTCTCCTCTCTCTCTTGATGTTTTCCTTCTCTCTGTGTGTTTCTCTCCTTCAGCTATAGCGGAGATAGCAGTGAAGATGGCGACCGTGAAGCACAAGATCCTGGTCCTGTCAGGGAAAGGAGGTGTGGGAAAGAGTACCTTCAGCGCGCACCTGGCCCACGCTCTATCCAGTGACGGCACAAAGGAGGTATGTGGCGCCACCACTGACTGAAGGGACGGGAAGGCGCAGGCCTATTTCACAGATCCAAAGCGTACATACACACACACACAAACACATCCTCCACTCCACATGTCGCCACACAAGGCAGGCGTTCCCATCCATCACATTCCCCCTCTCCCTCACTTCTGACGGCAGTAGAAGCCTGATGGGGCTGCAGCCAAGTCTTTGTCAGTCTCTGCTGTACCTTGTGTGTGTGTGTAAAACATTGCCCTCTTGTGTTCACAAGGCGGACTGCAGCTCAGCACGACTTGAACAACGGCCCTTCTGTGACGACAGAACTGATTATCAGTGAACACATGGGCGGCGCTAAGGAGGGTCTAGCAGGTGCTTCAGCACCCCCAAGAAAGACCAAAGCACCCCAATAGCACCCCCAAAAATATTGCTCATTTATTAATAGTCTTTATATATGATATATTGCGCAGCTCCCCCTGTCAATAATCTAGCACCCCCTCAGGACCTGCATAAAAAATTCTCTGGCGCCGCCCCTGAGTGAACATGATCAGTGTTGTTTATGCTTTTGTTGATGACTTGCATGGGATGTTCCTGATTTTGTAGACAAAGATCCTGTTCCTGATATAGACAAAGATATCAAACCTTGTGTAGGTGTGCATACTTCTTGAATTTGAATGACAGTTTATTAATAATTACAACATTTTAAGAAACAACTTGTATATCAAGATATAAATACTTGTATATCAAAACAATCCAAACACACGTGTGGCGGTGTGTTTGATTTTAAGCAGAATACAGCATGTATAATCTGCTCATCTAATGCTCTGTTTCATGAGGAGTCACATTTATAGAGCTGACTGTGATATACACAGGGTTAAGGGTTAGGATTAGTGTTGTTAACCCTGACACAGGCTGCTGTCAAACTGATCCGTGTGTGTGTGTGCAGGTGGCTCTTCTGGATGTGGACATCTGTGGTCCATCGATCCCAAGGATCATGGGACTGGAGGGGGAACAGGCAAGTCACCGCAGATCACACTCCTGCTTTGATTATGCTCATGTCTGTTGGTAGGCTATGGAAATTTACATTTAGTCATTTAGCAGACGCTCTTATCCAGAGCGACTTACAGTAAGTACAGGGACATTCCCCCCGAGGCAAGTAGGTTGAAGTGCCTTGCCCAAGGACACAACGTCAGTTGGCATGACCGGGAATAAACCTTCGGATTACTAGCCCGATTCCCTCACCGCTCAGCCACCTGTCTTTCGTTTTCGTGTATGTGCGTCTCTGTCTGTAGGTCCATCAGAGCGGCTCTGGCTGGTCTCCCGTGGTGAGTCTGACCCTCTCAACACCAATTCCCATGTTTAATTCATTAATTTGTTACGTGTATAATATCGCCAACATGTATGTTAAATGAGGCCTGACGTATGTGTGTGTTACAGTATGTAGAGGATAACCTGGCAGTCATGTCCATTGGCTTCCTGCTAAGCAGTCCTGATGATGCTGTCATCTGGAGAGGCCCCAAGAAGAATGGTAAGTTTGGTTGTGTGTCTTAGATGAGTTTTGTTGGGGCAGATTTAATGACTACATTTCAATATGGCAGGCCTCTGTTTCTGTCAGGCATGATCAAGCAGTTCCTGCGGGATGTTGATTGGGGGGAGCTGGACTACCTCATTGTGGACACGCCCCCCGGCACGTCCGATGAACACCTCTCCATCGTCCAGTACCTCAGCTCCGCCCACATCGACGGAGCCGTCATCATCACCACCCCACAGGTAACCACAGGCAACCATACCGGCCATGACTACCTCACACACACACACACTGTAGAAGCCCCAGGCACATCCTGAGTCGGAGGAAACCGTCTGTGTAGATTTGTTTGTTTGTTTGTCATAGATGTCTGGCTGTGGTGGAGAACCACAAGTCCTACTTCCTAATCCTGATTACACCACACAAGGTCCTCTCAGGCCAGGGACACTAGACTCTCACTCCTCCTCCTCATCTCCCCCCCCCCCACACCCACACACACAGGAAGTATCTCTACAGGACGTGAGGAAGGAGATCCGTTTTTGCCAGAAGGTGAAGCTGCCTATCATCGGAGTGGTGGAGAACATGAGTGGATTTGTCTGTCCAAACTGCAAAGTAAGGTCCCACACACACACGTATACACACACCACTTTTTTGGTCACGTTCTTCCCTCTCTCCTTCTGCCCGTTATTTCACCATGTTACCAATTCCCTGTGGCCCCTACCCCCTAACCCTCACTTCCATCCTCTCCACTACTCTCCAACCCCACCCACACTCCCAACCCCATCTTCCCTTGACCTCTCCTTTGCCCATCCCCCTTGTCCCACCCCGCACCCACCTTTCCAGAACACGTCGCAGATCTTTCCTGCAACCACCGGGGGCGCTGAGCAGATGTGCGAGGAGCTGAATCTGCCCTTGCTGGGCCGCGTGCCTCTGGACCCCAGGATTGGCAGGAGCTGTGACGAGGGCAAGTCCTTCCTCTCCGAGGTACCTGACTCCCCTGCTGCTGCTGCCTACCACAGCATAGTACACAGTGAGTACGCACGCATACAGGGATATGTACACGTGCATCGACACGCACGCACGCATACAGGGATATGTACACGTGCATCGACACACACGCACGCATACAGGGATATGTACACGTGCATCGACACGCACGCATACAGGGATATGTACACGTGCATCGACACGCACGCACGCATACAGGGATATGTACACGTGCATCGACACGCACGCACGCATACAGGGATATGTATATGTGCATCGACACACACGCACGCATACAGGGATATGTATATGTGCATCGACACACACGCACGCATACAGGGATATGTACACGTGCATCGACACACACGCACGCATACAGGGATATGTATATGTGCATCGACACACACGCACGCATACAGGGATATGTACACGTGCATCGACACACACGCACGCATACAGGGATATGTACACGTGCATCGACAAACACGCATACAGGGATATGTACACGTGCATCGACACACACGCACGCATACAGGGATATGTACACGTGCATCCTTGCACAGTTCCTTAGAAGAGCACAGACATTGTTGACTTGGCATTTGTGAATAAAGGGTATTCTATTTTCTAGATTAAATGGAATGAAAGAAGAAGTGTTGGGCAGATAGAGGAAGCATGTAAATCTGAAATGTTCAATACAGGGGAAGTTTTTATCTTTTTGCATTTATAAGGGAAAAGTAACAGCAATGACATATTGCTGTGGACTGTCTAAAAACACACTCCCACACTGACAAACGAGTACAAATGGAAAAATGTGTTGACGTGCATTCAAAACAGTAACAATTTAAATGCATATGGAAATAATGTACGTGCACGCACAAGCGCACAGGTCCACACATTGTCCACATGTTAATCTTCAACACATATATCCTCTCTCTCAGGTATCAAGGATTACTGCTCCAACCGTGCCACAGAGGAGGAGAGTGCTGGCTAGAAGCCAGTCTGGAGGCAGCCATGTTGGTCAAGGACGGACAGATCCCATGACTGGTGCTTCTGATGGTGATTGGTGACATATGGCATTTAAAGACCCCAACAGATTCACTATTTATATGTAAACTTGTCATTATATACACTGGGCCACATCATGTAGACACAGTGCTTAGCTCAGTATCTAGATCCTACCATCTCTGTTATACACTTTACAGTATTTGGATCTCTATCTTTAACCCACTGTATCTAGATCCTTCTTCAGCTTGCAAGGTAACTGACTACAGACAAGATTTCTGTCTGCAGCAGAGTTTTGAGTTGGATCCTTAAGGGTTTGTTGACAAAGGCTTTTGATTGGTCAATTCCATTCATTATGATCAACTGATCATTAAAACAGCATATCCCATGTTTGAGATTAAATATTTGTTAGAGATGTGTCAATCAATTCCAATTGTATATATTTTTCGAACTCTGTTATTTTAATACTGTTCTGATTTATGATGCATTAAATAAATAATACAAAGGACTTCCTTGGTGTCTGCTGACTATTCTACATGCAATGTCTCAATCTCTAACCACATACGAAATAAGAATACATTTACATTTAGTCATTTTCTCAGGGAGAATAGAAGCCATGAATGCCAAAAAGGCAAGTTATTTTCTTCACCTCAGACCTGTGATCTGATGTCCCAGACAAGTCTCTGTTTGTTTACTGTGTGAAAAAAGTGAAGTGAAGAAAATTGCATTATAAGCGAACTCCATTCGCTTCCTCCCTAGTAAACTAGAAAGCACATGTGAAACCTGCTTTCCTCTGCCTTACATTAGCAACCACAGAGGCTGATTCACACCGCACAGACGGTTTACTCTTCAGCAGGGTGGCGGTGATCTATCTCATACCTGTGCTGCCCACACAGAGGCTTTCCATCATACGTTAACCATTAAGAGAATGTTTTGTCGAGTATCGTGTGTGTACACAGGACCTCTTCCTGCGTCGTAATATATTTCATATAGCTTTTCATATATGTCTGGATAATACAGACATGCAAATGCCTAAATCAATCAAAATCAATGCCTAGAAGATGACGCTGTCGACGCAGTGTTAAATCTCCTCCCCTTTCCTATTTAAACCAGCCACTAGACAACCTAGCCACCACAACTATTGTATTCCCTGTCCAGCGTCTGGTCCAATCAGAGCAGACATGGCCCCGTTTGAGGAGGTGCTGGGCTTGGTGCGGCTGGCTCTGAGATGCTCTTCTCCCTGGGAGATCAAGGCCTTCCTGGAGGCCCTGGTGGAGCTCCAGGTGATCTCCAGGCACTATAGCAGCAACCTGAGGTCCAGCCTGACCCCTGGATCAAGCCGTCGCCAGAGCGGAGCAGCGCTGGAGTGGAGCCAGCCCGGAGTGGAAGGCCATCTCGACCCCCTGTGGAGCAGGCTGGAACCAGAGAGGAAGCTGAGCGTTGGTTCATACCTGCCACAACAGCAGGACCTGGAGAGAGGCACGGATAGGGCGGAGGGGGTGATGGAGAATGACAACTGGAGGACTGGGATGGAGGAGCAAAGCCAGGACCAGGGAAGGATGGAGGAGACGTGGATGGAAGAGCAGAATGGGACTGAGGAGATGGAGGAGGTTATTCGAAGGATAGCTCTTCCTCTGTGGCAGAACTGGGAGAGAGGCCAGAGGGTCTTACTGCCCCTACTGGCCTGGATAACCTCTGACACCCCCACTGATAGGCTCACTGTGTCTATGACCACAGACAAAGTTACACACAACCACAAGGAGGAATATGAAGAGGAGGAGCAAGAGGTTGGAGAGACAGGAACACCTGTCACCCGTAAGTCAGTCTCTCTTTTCTTTCCCATTTTTGGATTCCAATCAAGTTGTAGAAGCATATCAATGATCATTAATAGAAGTAGGATGCACCAGAGCTCAATTACAAGTGTCCTAACAAACGGTCTGAGTATGTATGTAAATGGGATATTTCAGTCTTTTATTAATAAAACACTGTCATTGTGGAGTATTGTGGGCTCTGAAAACTCCTTGTTGCAGCAATGTCCTCACTATCTATCTAACCAAACGGGTATTTTTATATATATACGTATATAGGGCGATGGGTGTGTCAATAAGACACCAGCAACATTGTTGTAGCAAGTTGAGTCAGATGGCTGAGCGGTGAGGGAGTCGGGCTAGTAATCTGAAGGTTGCCAGTTCGATTCCTGGCCGTGTCAATTGACGTTGTGTCCTTGGGAAAGGCACTTCACCCTACTTGCCTCGGGGGGAAATGTCCCTGTACTTACTGTAAGTCGCTCTGGATAAGAGCGTCTGCTAAATGACTACATGTAAATGTAAGGTGAGCTGGTTGGTAAGAGACTGAGCTGGTTGGTAAGAGACTGCTCTGGTAGGTACTTTCCAGATCTGACTAAAACGTTGATCACGGACCACTGTGGGTGTGGGTTTATGTTGTGATAGTGTTCTGATCTTAATCACATCATACTGAACACAATTCCCCAAAAATTATTTTGCAACTGTCCGTTTGAAAAACTTTTTGTTTGTTAATTAATCAATTTTTTCTTTGGTCAGACCTGGAAAGAACATTTAGAGCAAGTCTTAAAGTAATTTTGCATGGCTGGGAATCCTACTGGCAACCTTCAGATTACTAGCCCGACTCCCTCACCACAGCCATCTGACTCCCATTTTAAATGTGAAAGTGAAATTAAATCGTATTGGTAACCTCCAAATATTGGAGGACCACTAACGTATATAAGGACCACTAACCAAAGCTATCAACTACCAGCAGCTATATCACATCACATTGCCAGTCACAACAAGTTGTTACTTTCTGGACATAATTCCCACTATAATTAGGCTACATATATTGTGTAAACTATACACATCTGCGTATTTAGAGACAAATATTAGTAGACTACCATTTTACATTTAGTCATTTAGCAGACGCTCTTATCCAGAGCGACTTACAGTAAGTACAGGGACATTCCCCCGGAGGCAAGTAGGGTGAAGTGCCTTGCCCAAGGACACAACGTAATTTGGCATGGCTGGGAATCGTACTGGCAACCTTCAGATTACTAGCCCGACTCCCTCACCACAGCCATCTGACTCCCATTTTAAATGTGAAAGTGAAATTAAATCGTATTGGTAATCTCCAAATATTGGAGGACCACTAACGTATATAAGGGCCACTAACGCCCTCTTCTCATGCTCTCATTCAGACAGAAAGTAAAGTTTGTGCTGTTCATACAAGCCAGCTCTCAGCATACTCTAGCTTGATTCGATGCCGGCGCGCACTTTCACTCACAGACATATTCTAAACTAAAGCCGTCAAATGAGGATAGACACCTGTTGATCCAAAAGGTGATTATTTATTCAACTTCCCCTCTTCTGTTTAATGATGCACTTGGTAATCGGTGATGCTGTTGGCTGAGCGTGGATGGAGAATTGTAAAGAAACCAATTGTATAAATTCGGTGTATTATGTTTGACTTTTGTTCAGCATTTAGTCGGTGCATTTTTTCTACATTCATGTACTCCCGTTATTGTGACTAGCCAAGTTTTCCGGTTGAAATGTTACTAGACTGGCAGGGTACTTTCCTGGTCTGACCCCTAACTTCAGCCCACCGCCAGCCAGCTCATCTCGCCAGTCTTGTTGCTTATAAAGGCTACATATATGTTATTTAATCATGTGTTAATATGTTTATTTAATGAGTTATATGTATTGTGTGTGCTATGTGTGACATATGTTAAAAAAAAATCGGGAACCCCCGAATCTTTTGAGCAACCATACCTTGCCCACACCGTCTCATTGTCTTGTTTCAGACTGAAAGTAAAAGTTGGTGCTGTGATGCATAGGTGCGCTTTAATCACAGACATAAAATATTATAAACTATAGGGGACACATGAGGATGGAGACTCCTGACAATCCCTTGGGTGATTATCTTTTTTATTTCGCTTGCCCTCTGCAGTAATATTACATTTGCAATCGGCTATACTTTTGGATGCGCATGGATGATTAAGCAATAGGCGTATAGTAATCGATGGCATTTGAAGTTTGTTCATGGTTCATTCGGTGCATTTCTTTACGTACAAGGTATTTTAAATTTACATTTAGTCATTTAGCAGACGCTCTTATCCAGAGCGACTTACAGTAAGTACAGGGACATTCCCCCGAAGCAAGTAGGGTGAAGTGCCTTGCCCAAGGACACAACGTCACCTGAACGGCCGGGAATCGAACTGGCAACTTTCAGATTACTAGCCTGATTCCCTAACCGCTCAGCCACCTGACTCCATATGAATATAAGCCGGAAGAATGTTAGAACAAATTATGGGTTCGTCATTAGTATGCCCAATAGTCTTTCTTAAAGCCTTATGTAGCCTACCTGAAGGAATGGAATCTCAGCATGGACTATAATAACTGCTATAATCACAATCTGACAATCTGACTTTCACATTTTATTCATTTATCAGACATTTCACTGTAAGGAGGACAGTGAACGTGCAAGTTAACCTTACGTTGTATCTTCCCTTTAAGTTATATGCATCAATTTATCAAAAACAAGTAGGATAAATGAAGCAGTTCAACAGGAAGCATATGCCCTGGCAGCTAACTTGTGAGTCCGTCCTTGGAAACAATAAATAAGCTGCCATTCTGGTTGGATTTTGCTATATATTTATATATACTCGTGAACAACACCCCGAGATACTTGAACTCCTCCGCTTGGGACAAGATCTCCTCCCCGACCCGGAGATTACTCCATCCTTTTCCGGTCGATAACCATGGCCTCAGATTTGGAGGTGCTGATTCCCATCCCAGCCGCTTCGCATTCGGTTGCGAACCGCTCCAGTGAGAGTTGAAGGTCACGGCCCGATGAAGCCAACAGGACCACATTATCTGCAAAAAGCAGCGACCCGATCCTGAGGTCACCAAACCGGACCCCCTCAACGCCCTGGCTGCGCCTAGAAATTCTGTCCATATAAGTTATTTTTAAAATATCCTTTTAAATAGTGTCCTCTAGTGGGTTTCAGGAAAAGAAAAAAGAAAAAAAAAAAAATATTAAAAAAATTGGGGGGCTAGTGAAACTTTTGGGGGGGCTTTTCCAGCCAACTTTTCCAGCCAAAAGGCGAAGCTCTTTATCATATACCAGTCGATCTACGTTCCTACCCTCACCTATGGTCACGAACTGTGGGTAGTGACCGATAGAACGAGATCGCGAATACAAGCGGCCAAAATGAGTTGAGGTGGCTCGGGCATCTGATAAGGATGCCTCCTGGACGCCTCCCTGGTGAGGTGTTCTGGGCACGCCCCACTGGGAAGAGGCCCCGGGGAAGACCCAGGACACGCTGGAGGGACTATGTCTCTCGGCTGGCCTGGGAACGCCTCGGGGTCCCCCAGGAAGAGCTGGTGGAAGGGGCCGGGGAGAGGGAAGTCTGGGACTCCCTGCTTAGGTTGCTGCCCCCGCGACCCGACCCCCGGAAAAGCGGCAGATGATGGATGGATGGATATATACTATATACAAGCTATTGTATTGAAATATATCCTTTTTTTTGTAAGGTCTATTGACCTAATGCATTCTAATGTCATATGGTTAGTTAGCCCAAGAGGAACAACATTTCATAAAAAAACTGTTTACCAATACACTTCAATGGTTTATTTAAGTGATTACACAGTTAATTCACTTAAAATGATTTTACACGATGAGCATGATGCTAAAGTGATATTTGTCTGCTGCATTGTGGGTAATTGATTATGTCCTCATTATGTTGTGTTTCTGGGTATGATTATCTTGTCTTGGTAGGTTTGCTGTTTCTTCGGTTGGTACTCATAACTGTGCTGTGAAGTATTGTTTGGTTTTGCCACTTTTTCCTATCAATGTGTCTGGAAAGGGAGAAAGAGTGTGTGTGCTGCATCATGTCGGGGCATTCCAAATTAAAGTGATTACGATTTTTTTTTACAAGAAATTAATGTATTGAGGTGGAAGGCAGGGTCAGGGTCAGGCATTCCTCCCTACCCTGCTTTAAAGATAAAACTGCAATGAGGCTTTAATTATAAAACTCCTTAAACATTTGTAGTACATGGTATAACTATACAAAGGCATTAGCCATGATGTGATTGGGAAATAAGCCAAGGTTAAAACCACACATTGTATGAATCATGGCCATGCATTTCAGTACTATCAGTGTATTGTTTTATTGCATTCCAGTTAGTGATCTAATCTGCTTGGTTACAGATAACAGGATGCAGGAAGTAAATGAGGACCTTCCTCCATCCCTCTTGCTGGACTATGGGGAGCAGTTTTTGAAAGGTATAATCAAATGTCTGGAATGTATTTTTCCGAAATTCCACAAGTTCATAAGCTCACAATAAGGACAGACGATTCACTGGAATTTTTGTTTCCTTGTTGCCGAGACCATGTGTAGCTGTGGAATTGACAGTTGATTTGTTATTGTTGCCATTTCTCATTCTCACTGCCAGACCTGGACACCATTGACATCCATTCACTTCTTGACAGCAATGGTGACTTCACTGGTCAGTAGTAACCGCTGCCCCTCCACACAAACACACCCACGGAGCGCATCCGTCTGTTAGGATCCCTTTTCCGGCCTCTTTATAACCTAATCCGTACTCTCCCACACCTCTTCCCCATCCAGACTCCTTCCTGGACCTCCTGGAGTACCAGGGCGATGGTAAGGAAGGTTTTCTGCACGTGTGCATTATGCTATGTGTCTCCACACACTAAGATTTTGATGTCTGGATACTTATACTGTCTGTTCAAAATGTGCACAATGTGTGTTGTCCGGTCATGCATCTACAGAGATGGTATGCACATGCTGCTTGGTTGACTGTCTCACTTCCTCTTTGCAATGTGCAGGTGATGGGAACTTGGCAACCGCCGAACCCCCACCCGATGGATCAGAGAAGAAACAGAAACAGAGCAGACGAAGAAGAAGGGGTAGGATTTCATTCGAACACTGCAGAGCTGTCCGAGCAATGAGGCTGGGAGAGAGACACACAGAGAGAGAGAGAGAGAGAGAGAGAGAGAGAGAGAGAGAGAGAGCAAGGCTTAGCTGCGGAGCCTCCCCACGTGGTCTCCTGTCATTCCTAATCCTCACCTCAGTCTAATGTAGAGATTCCCGCCATGTTTCCCCCCCCCCCCCAATCCAGTCACACCACAGGTTTTTGAATATCTCTGACCAACTGAAGAGGCACTTATGTTTGTGTTGTCTGTGAACCAGGCCAAGGCTCTGAAGACAGTCCAGAGATGACAGTAGACTCACTCTCAAAACGTAGGAGAAGAGAAGGTGATCTCACTTATTCTGTATTTGCTGATTTGATGACAGCACAGTGAAATATGATGATATATGTGCTGGTAGATCTGGAATGTTTGACACAGTGTTTGTACCACCCTGACAGGTGCTGGCATGGAGGCCAAGAGGAAGCCAAGGAGCAGGAAGTTACAAGAACACACACTTCCCAGGGGTAATGTAGCCCTGTAATGTATCATGTAGACACTCCTCTCTTCTACACACTGACCTGTCCTCTACCAGATCCACCCAATCTGATCATTGTTCTAATCACATTTCTAAGATTGTATGAAACATGTTCTCAGAATAATTGAATCATGTTCCCAGATAGCTTTAGCCATGTTCTTAGCATGTTCGGATCGTGTTCTGAAATTGTTCGAAACATGTTCTGAGATTGTTCGAAACATTTACATTTTACACTTAGTCATTTTAGCAGACGCTCTTATCCAGACCAACTTACAATAAGTACAGGGACATTCCCCCGAGGCAAGTAGGGTGAATTGCCTTGCCCAACGACACAACGTCATTTTGCACGGCCGGGAATCGAACCAGCAACCTGTTCTCAGAATGTTTTAATCTAACCCTAATAGAATGTTTCTCTGCAGAGAGCGCTGGTAAGGACCCTCCCCCAGCTGGAGTCATGGATCTTCCTACCTCTCCTCACACGGTTCTTCAGTTCAGTCCATCCTTCCATCCTTCTACCCACTCCCCTATCCAGCTGGTTCCCCTCCTTGGGTCCCCTATGTTGGGTCACTCTCCTCCCCTCCTCAGCTTGCTACTCTCCATGTCCACCACCCCACCCACATACATACTGGGTGAGTGTTAGAGTGTGTGCGTTCTTATAAGAAAGTTCTTATTTTTTCCTTCCCCCCCACAGGATTTATAGGAGTAAACCCATTCAGAACAGACATATAAAGAAATAAGTATTTGACCGCTCTTCTTTTTGTAGTCCCTGCTCCCTCCCAAGTCACCCCACCCCAAGTCGTCCCTCTCTCCCCACGTAAGTGGTGAATGCTGTGCGTTTGTGCTCATGTGTGCATACCTTGTGTGTGTGTGCATATGTTACTCACACAGTTCTGCCTCCCTCCTGTGTAGATGATGGTGCCGTAGCTCCAGACCACATGGGATCGTCACCTCAAGGCTCTCTTTCAGACTGCACAAGCAAAGCCTTGAGTCCTGCCTCTGCCTCCCCCGTGTCCTCCAACACAGGTGAGTTAGACTGTCTCCCCCTGTCCCCCAACACAGGTGAGTTAGACTGTCTCCCCCTGTCCCCCAACACGGGTGAGTTAGACTGTCTCCCCCTGTCCCCCAACACGGGTGAGTTAGACTGTCTCCCCTTGTCCCCCAACACGGGTGAGTTAGACTGTCTCCCCCTGTCCCCCAACACGGGTGAGTTAGACTGTCTCCCCCTGTCCCCCAACACGGGTGAGTTAGACTGTCTCCCCCTGTCCCCCAACACGGGTGAGTTAGACTGTCTCCCCCTGTCCCCCAACACGGGTGAGTTAGACTGTCTCCCCCTGTCCCCCAACACGGGTGAGTTAGACTGTCTCCCCCTGTCCCCCAACACGGGTGAGTTAGACTGTCTCCCCCTGTCCCCCAACACGGGTGAGTTAGACTGTCTCCCATTGTCCCCCAACACGGGTGAGTTAGACTGTCTCCCCCTGTCCCCCAACACGGGTGAGTTAGACTGTCTCCCCCTGTCCCCCAACACGGGTGAGTTAGACTGTCTCCCCCTGTCCCCCAACACGGGTGAGTTAGACTGTCTCCCCCTGTCCCCCAACACGGGTGAGTTAGACTGTCTCCCCCTGTCCCCCAATATAAGTGAGATAGTGTCACTCACTCCCTAATAGCAGATGGCCTCTTTGTTTTAGGTGTGTCTCAACACAAGGGAAGTCCACCCTCTACATCCTCGGCTGCGATGTCTGGTAAGATGCATGAGATTACAAGGCTCTATTATATGCATGTTGACTTGTGTCAGTATTATAAGCATATGTATCTGTGTCAATATTGTAATCTGTTTATGTGCTTGTGTGTGTGTTTCACAGAGTGTGTGAAGGACTACCTACAGCAAGCCAAAGCTCACATGAGGGAAACTTGTCAGGTAAAACTTCTCAAGTGGATACCTTCTTACACCCTGTGTTGTCATCCTCCTCTCCTATCTCAGATTGATTGACAGGAGTAAGGACTCATGGAGACTGGGTTTTAAAACACATCTTCTCTCTGGCCAACAGGAGATGGAGGCGGGCCTTCGTCTGGACTCCCACTATGTGGACTTGCAATTGGTCCCGAAGCAGATCCTGAGTAATGGCAGCAAATCCCCAGACAAGGACCTGGTTGTCATGAGAGACGGGGAGCAGAACCTTGGCTGGCAGGGGAGTAGTCAGGTCAGAAAACTACAAACTACTATAAATCAAATCAATTCCAACTTTATAGTATGTATGAACATTAATCATTTTGACTAGAGAATAAACAAATTGCACCTTTACAGTTGTACGCTTTAATATTTATCTGTAGATGTTCCAGAACACTGAGGAATCCAAAGCCAAGCGTTATATTGTGTTGCTAGGCAACTCTGGCATGGGCAAGAGCACCTTCATCAAGAAGCTCAGCCTGGATTGGTCAAACGGATCCTTGCCTCAGTTTGACTTCATGTTCGTATTGGACGGGAAGGCTCTAGCGCTGACAGAGCAGACCTACAGCCTGCAGTCCCTCCTCTTACGCCTGTCCTCCTCCGCCCCTCACTGCCACGCCCCCGAAGCTGTCTTCACCCGGGTCATCTCTTCGCCGAAGCGCGTGCTGCTGGTCTTTGACGGCTTTGACAGGTCCAGGGACTACGAGGGTCTGCTGCTGTCGCGAGCTGAGGACTTCCAGGGCAGGAGCAGGGCGCAGAGCTACAGCGTGAGGCAGCTGTACTCAGGGCTGCTCCAGAGGAGGCTGCTGGCCAGCTGCTCCCTGCTCCTCTGTGTCCGGGACCGTGGGGTGGGCAGCCAGCTGCTGCGTCGGGCCGACTGCCTCCTGGAGCTCCGTGGCTTCTCCTCCTCTGACACCCAGGCCTACCTGGACCTGTACTTTCCTGAACCAGGCCCACGGGCCATCGCTGTGGAGCAGCTGCAGAAGCACAGGTACCTCCTCAGCCTCTGCTGGAACCCAGGGCTCTGCAGGGCCGTGTGTCTGGTTCTGGAACACCATCGCGGATCAGAACCACTACCTTCCTCCCTCACGGAGCTGTGGAGCAGAGTGCTCCGGGTGAAGCTGAGGAACAAACGCATGCAGAACGACAAGCTAGCAAAAACAGGAACTGTCACTCACTCAGTCAGCCATAGCAACGAAGACATACATACGCCCAGACAGATTAACAGGAACACTCGCATAAACACACGCTCTCACACCCAAATCCAAACTCTAATGGAGGCAAAGGAAATAGGTAATGGCTCCGGAAAAGAGGAAGAGGAGAGGAAGGAGAGAAAAATGGAGGGGGAGCTTCTGTCCCAAATGAGCTCATCAGCCTGGGAGGGGCTTAAAGGTCACTCCTCCGTCCTCTCTCTGGATCATACCGTTTCTGACAGACTCCGGAGGCTTGGACTAAGATGTGGACTAGTCCACTCTCACTCTCTGAGGGCGAGTGAAGGGGATAAAGGAGAGAGACAGAGAGGTCTAGAGCCAGGAGGGGATGAGCAAGTAGAGGAGAGGAACAGAGGGAGAAGAGGCACTGAAGGCATCACCGGTGACCACATCCTGTCCTGGTCCCACTCTTTCCTGCGCAGCTTCCTGGGCGGGGCTCACCTGACCCTCTCCAGGGCAGTGTCCGACCGCAGCTTACTGTTTCAGATAATCCCCTCACAGCCAAGGGGGCGGAGACGGACGCAGGGGGAGGGGCTAGACCTGGCACAACGGTTTGCCATCGGTCTGCTGTTCCGAAACAAGGAGGAGTTGCAGGACCTGCTTGCTGTGGATACAGGGGTCATGGATATCGTGCTTGCCAAAAGGAGCTCTATGAAGGCGCACCTGGAGGGACTTAACCATGGTGACCTGAGCCCCGCCCACCTCCTGGAAGTATGTCACTACGTGCATGAGACTGGCGACGCACGGCTGGCCAGACACCTGGTGAGGAGCCTCCCTGAGGTCCTGTCCTTCTACAAGGTTCCGCTGCACCCTCCCGATGCCTACGTAGTGTGGAACCTGCTGAAGAACCATGGTACTCAAAGGAGAGAGTTCTGTCTGGGGCTGGAGGACACAGGAATCAGGATCTGTGGACTCCGAGCTCTGGTGAGCCTCCGTAACGTCAGTTCCTACAGGTAGGAACCTGTCCTGCTCTGATCTCAGCTTCACTAAAGCCCACCACATCCTGTCTGTATCTGATTATTTCGGGAAACGTTACCACGTGACCAGCTAACGATAGTGATCTTTGTGTATATATCCAAATGCAGGGCCTGCATTGCTGAGACTACAGCTATGTGGGAGGAGCTGGAGAACAATGGGGAGAAGGAGCTTTTAGAAGAGGCTGTGAACAAACTTGTCATCAACCCTTTCAGAGCTGGGCAGGTGTGCCACATTGACCATCTGGCCCAACTGGTCCATATACACACACATAGGAGACTACCTGGGAGGTATGAGGAATCGAGGTGGAATGTCTCTTTTTATCTCTCTATAAATATCTTTATCTCTCTATCTCTTTGCCTTTCTCCCTCTCTGTCTGTCTCTCACCCTGCCTTTCTCTCAAATGAACACCATTACACTCACGCACAATGGGCATTAAGCTACTGGCTCATCAATTCTATTATATTACCGGTAAATAATTACAGATTTGAAATGTTATCATATTATCAGAAGGTATTAAATAATCAGTAGGTATTCAATACCTAAACCTCAGAAAAATGCCTTTTTGGCATTAATGTCCATGCTTTGTTTTGTTATTGGTATTTGGTTACAGCCAATCAGTGTCTGTCTTGGCGGAGGGAATACCAGCCGTCAGAGACCTCTACAAGCTAGAGTATGAGTGAGTATTTATGTCCCAGTGACAACCACGGGCCTCTACTTTGGAAAAAGAAAAGGTTCCTCTGGAATTCAGTTGACCAACTGCTAAGTCGCACATTTAACATAGCTGAGAGTAGCACCCACAGTAACGGTTGTTATTGTTCAAATTGAACGATTTCGGATTTAGGGTGGAGCCTGGTGGTGATAGTCTCATCAAATTGATGAGACTATGAGAATATACACACGAGACGTGCCAGTTACTGTAGCTTGTCTAAGTCCTCATGTGTCCCTGGTTTGTGTGTTTGTAGCCTGGGTCCGGTGTATGGCCCCCTGGCCCTCCCTAAGCTCCTGGAGGTCCTGCCTGCTCTCCACAGTCTGCAGCATCTGGAGTGAGTTCCCATCTCAGCACAACACACCTCACCAGCAGCCCACAGACAGAGGCTGTGCGGATATTTGCATGGCCCATTCCGTTGACCTTTCATCCCGTTTCCTCTTTCCCTATCCCGTCTCCGCTCTTCGATTCTCCTCTCCCCACTCTGTCTTCGCTCTCCTCTCTTCTCCTCCACTGCCCTCTGCTCCCCCCTTCAGTCTCGAGAACAGTAAGATGGGGGACTCGGGAGCAGAAGACTTGGCTAAGATCATTACATCCCTCTCTTCCTTACAGATACTCAAGTAAGAACAAACATCACAGTTCGTGTTACAGGAAGTTGTAACCATAGTGTGTGCGCAGAATGTCACGCACTGTATGAACCTGTGCCACTGAGCTTGTCTCTCTTTCTCTGACAGTCTCTCTCAGAACTGTATAGGAGACCAGGGAGCAGAGAGACTGGCAGCCTCCCTGTGCACCCTGCCCTCCCTGCACTGTCTCAGGTGAATCACACACACACATACTCACATGGGGTGTGGGGTGGTTTGAGCAGAATTGGAACACATTCACGTACAACAATGTCTAGATCATACAGAGAATGGTGAGCAGTTCTGTAAGCTGATAGAGGTCAAAGGATAATAATCAGACTGGTTCAAGCTGACTGGAAGGCGACAGTAACTCAAGAACCACATATTAAATATAACATATTATATATATATATTATAATATATATATACCAGTGGTATACAGCGTAGCACCTCTGAACACACAACACAACAAATCTTAAAGTGGATGAACTACAAAACAGCAGGTCACACCCGGTTGCACTCTCCTCTTGAACCAGTCTGACCACTCTCCACTGGTATTTATTTACAAGTGTCTGCCAAATGACTGTCGGAAGATTATTTATGGTTACGGTGCATTTGTAAGCAGGTGTAGGAGCATACTGTGGGGTGGGAGTGTAAGAGCCAAAAAAGTTTTGTATTTATTTTATTGATAATATTTTGTTGTATTTTTGCACTGTCACGGTATTTTGCTCGACTCTATACGAATTAAGAAATAAAATGACAATCAGTAATCAAAAGTGCGAATGAGTCACATGCACCATAGCGCACCTGTGGAATGTTGGATTGTTTGGATATGAGTCAGAATCTGCCCACACCGAAAGAACTGGCTAAACTAAGATAACGCAACAAAAACCGAAATGTTGCCACTAAAAGCGGATATAGCTCAGTGGTTAGAGCATGTGACTGAAAACCAACCCCTGTGATATACGCTGCTTTGAATAAAGGTTCTGCTAAAATAACACACTTAATATTCTTGTCACCTAAAGTGTATCAACAAACATGTATGTCCACTCACACACAGCATACAAATGTGCAGATTTACAATATGACACTAACCCTCCCCCGTAACACCTCCACCCCCGGGCTGTGGTGTAGTCTGTACCATAACGTGATCTCTGACGGTGGGGCACAGAGTCTGGCTGCAGTCCTTCATCAGATGGCCTCCCTCACAGACCTGGAGTAAGTCTGTTACAATTACAGTGTACGACGTTCAACACCCCTAACATAATAATGACGGCGTATGTTGTATGATAGCATGGTTCTGTACTAACATCCCTACGGTTGCCAGTGGTAACATGTTTGCCTTTAGTAACATGGTCCTAGCATTGTCTAAAGTAACGTGGTTCTAATGTTGTCTATAGTAACATGGTCTTAACCCTTCCTGCAGTGTGAAGTATAACAAGTTCACTGATGTGGGAGCGCAGCACCTGGCCTGCAGTCTGAGGAAGTGTCCTTGGATTAAGAGTCTGGGGTAGGCCAGTTCACCCCTTCACCCCACCCTCCCACTCCCAAAGTTATGAAAGTACCTCAGTTGACCCTCTCCTCTGCCTTCCTCTGCCCTCCCCTCTCTTCTATTCTCCCCTCCCCTCTTCTCATCTCTTCTTTCGTCTTCTCTCCTCCCCTCCAGTATGTGGAACGAATATATTCCATACCGGGAGTTTGAACGTCTGCAAGAGCAAGACTCCAGGATCCATTCACTCTAGAACCGCTGCTCAGGGTGGAACTTAGAATTCTGGTAACTGTTTCCCCACCAGGGCTGGGATGGTCACTTGGTTGGACACTTTAATGCCGATTTTGAGTGAAGTTGGGACGAGTTTGAGTGAAGTTGTTTTGCATATTCATGTGTGCGTGTCTGTCTATCTGTTTGTATTGGTTGCGCCATTATGCTTAAAGGTTATTATAAAAGAGATACTGTATACTTAAAGGGGAAGTGATTTGCTCACGTAAGTAACCTAACCTGCTAGTGTTGGCTCCCATGCTTTTTTAAACAAAACAACATTTCCTCATCTATTTTACTATTTCAGGTTTCCGTATAAAGTATAAAATATCTGGTAATGAATGACTTCATTTATTTTCATAGGTCATCAGATATCAGTTCTGTGCAGGTCACGTGTGTCACATTTGATCAGACACAGGCTATTTAAAGTGATGTATTCACAGCTATATTTGTAGAAAAGATACACTACATCCTGTACAATGTTTTGGTTCTCTTTTCTATTTAGTGTTTTTACATTTTCATATCAGCTGCACTTTGCAGTGTTTGCCCAGAAGGGCCTTCATGAATCATGTTCTCTACAGATAGGTGAAACACCTTGAAAAAGACACTGAAACTGGATGCACTAAATTGAGTTTTCTGGATCTGAGATTCTAACTAATGACTGCAAGCTTCCTGCTAAATGATCCACTTACTAATACAGACTTTGCACTGATGCCATGTGTTGTTTTACATTGTGTTTCATACATTAAGTAATTCATTTGGTTTTCATACTTTCGGTCAATGTAAATAATAAATAACTACACAAAACAATTGTTGCTGTCCTGGAACAGGGTTTGGCAGCTTTATGCAATGGGGTCCAGCTCCAGCTACTGGTTAACACTACACAAGACACAGCTACACTGTCATCTAGTGGCCCATATGAGTCAGTGTAATACAATCCTTGTCATAATAATACACGAAAAGACAGTCTCTTAGCCAATAGGGCTTCTATGACTGAATACTTACTACCAAAGTACCATCATTTGCAAGAGAGACCATAAAATACTGAGTTCAATGTTCATTCACACATTGTTTATTAAATATGCATTGTAAAATAAACTTTGTTATATGAACATAGCTTATAGTAACACATGTGCAAGTCCTGTTTCATTTGGAGTGATGGGGATGTGGGGGGAAGCAAGCTCTACTGAATACATGGTGATGTGAACCCCTGACCTCTGAAACCTTGAGCTGAGAATCTATTCACATTTCACTTCACTCCATGCTTTAGTTGAGAATACAAATACTAATACAAAAGTAAACTCAACAGCATATTTCACACATTCTGATTCAGACTGAAACACTGCACAGTATCATAAATTCTTGACAAGGCTCGGAACTTGTGTTTTCCCCCAAATTGTCTTCACAGAGCACCAGATTCCGTCATCTGCTTTGTGAAATATCTTCCCGACGCTCCATCGTTTATTTGATGTGATCTGTGCCCCCCCCCTTCACACACACTTCAAACAAGTTGGATTGGTGAATGAAGGTGCTGTAGGTCCTACAGGACCCAATGACGTAGCTTCTGTTCTACTATCACGATTAAGCTCTGACCACTAGGGGGGGGGGGGGGGGGGGTATCCACTATGTAGCTTGAGAACACTCTGAAGTCAGATTCTTTACATTCCCTTATCAACCGTTACAGCATAAAGAAAAACTAGACCTGGACAAGGAGGTGTATTGATTTGGAATATCAGTACAGGATTACTGACACCCGAGACAGGTTAAACCAAACTTGAAATGGACATTCTGAGATTCTTTTTTTAAGTGAATCCATGTGCCCCTAACACCTGGCTCCATGACGTGAATCTTCTCTCACATTCATGCTGCAGAACAGAACATTGTACCACTTGATCAATGGTATATAGACAACCACATTACTTTTTGAGGTCAGAAATCTGGCACGTATTTTGTGTTAAACTATCCCTTCTGAAGCTTCGACCAGCTGGGGGAGCTCTGGGGGAGGTTTGCCACAGATCTCGGTTCAGTTTGGCCACAGAGACAGGAAGCCAGGGAAATAATGTGGCCTGGAGTCGGTGGTTCCGAACACCCTGTGGCTCATGGGTCTGAACCAGTTATACTTCTGCAATCACGCAGAGATGGGGTGAATACATCATTCCAGTCAACCAGCATTGGTTCAGAACCATAAAGATAGCAGCCTTAGCACATGGAACAGGTGGATCCGTTCAAAGAAAGTCTATCATTATGTCACAACTAAAGCAACAACTAAAGCAACCAATAACCAAAACCATGCTTTTCAGTATAACATGGTTATGCAAAAAAATAATAACAACGGATAGTCTAGCTTGATACATGGTATCGTCCATCACAGATGGCTTAATCCTTGTGGCCGGTATTGCTTTAGTTTGGGGACAATTTGACAGCTCTGTTGATGTCCCACCGGACGGTGGAGTAGCTGTTCATTGGTGCATCTACCTTCACTTGAGTCGGGACAACCTGTGAAGATAGATGTATAGAAACATGCAAATATTAAATATAAAGTACAGTTCATACAGTACATGATTACAGACAGTACAGGTGACTTTATCATTGTATGGGAACAACAATCCACTGCAGCAAAAAAAATGTCAATTTGTGTTGATCACATTAGCATTCTACTTACTTTTTCACACCGCAATCTTTGCTGTTCAAAGGCAAAAATAATGTCCCATTTGATTCAATCTCATCCATCATCAGAGATTGATGTCGGTCTAGTTCGTGCCTGATGTACACGCGATGCCACGTTGTCCCCTCCTGTAGGTTACTCCAGGTATCCCTCGAATACATCCAGTTCCGTGTCCGTGTCATATGGGACAGATGCTGGGTCGGATAGCACACCCAGATCCACCAACGCCTGGTCCATATCCTCAGGCAAGAACACTATCCCCACATTCAGTACGATGTACTCCATCAAAAAGGCATAGTAGAGAATCAAAACGTTCACAAAAAACAGGCCAAGATAAAACATATAGGGAAGTTCGTTGAAAAGCGATTCCACGGAATTTAGTTGAGCATAAATTGAAAGTGTCATAGAAATTGTAAACACAGATGTAGGTCACAAGTTAAGCAAGCAGGCAGGGTAAACTTCCAAGGCGTTTAGAAAAAGCAGACGTCCCCGATCTTGAGCAAAGACTGATGGTGTGTGATTGCGGAATGCATTTCGGACGAGACTGGAGACTCCAGTATCTTGCAGGCTGAACGCAGCCCCCTTTTTCTCAGTAGTTGTCCAGGTTGAGCCAGCTTTGAAATGTTTTTCTGAACTCGTTAACAAGCAATATTCACAGGTAAAACGCTGTACAGTAGTTGATAGCACGTTAAAACTATCTCGTCAGTATGCTAATATAAACAAAGTACTGTTTAAGCCACGTCTTATTGTCATTTGTTGATGTTGAAATCCTGACAGCCCTTTTGTGCTAGCTAAAACCATGTAGCATGATTAAATTACAAACAATAACCCAATAAACGCCATGTGGTCCGCATTGAAGATGTGCTTTTCGTGTTCAGCTAATGTATATTATTATTCAAAATACTTAGCTGATCAAAGCATTTATCATTGTTTTCAATATTTCCTTAGACAGTGTTATTTTCGCAAACTGCATCAAAACAGTCCGACACAGGGAACTAAAGACTACCATTCTGATTGGGTCGCAAAATGCAAACTATTTTCTGAATGGTCAAATGAAACATCAATAACTATTCATCCGCCCCATGCACAAACAGTCGCAGATATTATACGTCATGACGTTCTCTAAACGTTTAACGGAAAGGGCAATGAGACTTGTAGTTTTTTCAGACGGTGTAGCATGACATTGTACACCCTTATAGTAACGAGAAAACATCAAGTCCCGAACTACACATCCTTTAAACCTGTTACGTAATTTACCTAATTTAGCGAGCAAATGTTCCTTAGCTAACAGCTATCGTCGTCATTAGCTATCTACCTTGCAAGTCAACACATCATCGTTGTACGGGGGAGTCGGGTGCTAATGCTATGGATTGATCGGGATACCAGCAAAACAACCTGACAGTCGGAAGCATTCACATCTCTGCAACCATGTTTGGTCGATCAAGGAGCTGGGTTGGAGGACAGGGGAAGTCTAAAAACATTCACTCGTTGGACCATTTGAAGTAAGTAGCTGGCACGATGGCGAAGGTTGCTGGTCCGTTGTCGTTGTTACTTGTGTGTGTACACAGTGTACGTTGTCAGCGTTCCTGACCATCCGGCTAACCTACAGCGTCTGTAAAAGCAAAGCTGTTTATTGGTAATTAAGCTATTAGCTTCAAGTCAAGCTATGTCCGCTTTTATCCAGAAGTCATGATCATGTAGCTACTAGCCTAGCTAGCTAGCTAGCTACTGTATGTCATACAGCATTTGCTAGTAACGGTGCATCAAGTACAGTAGCTAACTGTAACGACTAGCAAGCTTCTACAGTATGTACCAGCTAACCTAGATAGTTGCCAGGACTTGTTGTCGGAAGATGCTGCTGTGTATGTTGTTCTTAAGCCTGTCAAGGATTGTGATAATTGCATTATTATTGACAGCTGATTGACACCTTTCAGTTGGCTGCACACCTTTTTGCAGAAACAAGATTCTTTTTCAGTGCAGCCGTACGCGTTAGTTAAAAAAGTTAAAACATTTCAGGATTGTGAGGAATGTTAAAGCTCAGTGGTCCACTGTAATTATTGTAAACAATACTACATAGCGAATTAGTATGTATATATTAGTATTATTTGTCGCTGCTGCTGTCATGGTCTTGTGCAAGGCTCCAGTGACTAGTAAGACAGGGGTATAAGGTTGATTCACTTACTTTAGGCAAAGTACACATACTGTACTAAATTGCTTTGGATTAAAGTTTGAAACTAAATGCTAGAAAAGAGCTTGTTGTCACTCTATTCCTCCTCTCTCCCTCCTCTCCCTTCCTCCTTCAGGTATATGTACCATGTCCTGACAAAGAACACAACAGTGACAGACAGCAACAGGAACCTCTTGGTGGAGACCATTCGATCCATCACTGAGATTCTCATATGGGGAGACCAGAATGACAGCTCTGTTTTCGAGTAAGGCCTTTAATCTTTTTCTTCTCTTCTTAAATTCACTTATTAAAGTTGGTCATGTGTGCTGAGGCCAGTTTTTGGGCCATTTGTGTGTCTACTGATTCAATACCACTTGTCCAGTCGGACTGTTGACCCCTGTGTCCGTCGACAGATGGGCACACTAACCATATTCCATTGGGTGATACATTTGACTGAATCATTTGTTGGATTGATTTGGATGTTGATCAGTCCCGTAGCGTTGTCAGTTGTTCAGGACGTCTGCTTCTCTGCGTTCAAGCTTCTTCCTGGAGAAGAACATGTTCGCCTTCTTCCTGAACATCCTGCGTCAGAAGTCCGGGCGCTACGTCTGTGTCCAGCTCCTGCAGACGCTCAACATCCTGTTTGAAAACATCAGCCATGAGACGTCGCTCTGTGAGTAACACTCGCTGCTTCCCTGACCTGGGCTAGGAGGCCGTATGTTCAGGAAAGCAACAAGTTTCTATCCAACTGGAGAATAGGGTCCATTTATACAGTATGACTTTGTCTCAACTATTCAGACAACTCCTAACTTTGTTAGACTGAGGCCGTATGTTTGTACGATTGCGTCCTTATTTTTTTCACAATGTACCCTCTAGATTACCTCCTGTCTAACAACCATGTCAACTCCATCATCGTTCACAAGTTTGACTTCTCTGACGAGGAGATCATGGCTTACTACATCTCCTTTCTGAAAACCCTGTCCCTCAAGCTCAACAACCACACGGTCCACTTCTTCTACAATGAGGTAAGACCAGGGAAGGAGGTATGGAAATAACTGAGGTAGAGAGGAGCGGTTTATTTAATCCAAAAATATACGTGTGTAGTAGTCAATATATGCAGTGAAAAGGTTTGTTAGAGATTTTGGACTTATGAGAAACAGTGAGTAGTAGAGGGAAGGGCAAAGTTGGAGGTAGAATAGAGAAGCTCTTTTACAATAAAAGCCAGGAATGTGAAGTTACTGTATGCATTACACTCTGTACTGTTTAACCCCGCTCAAGTTGCTGAGTGTGCTGTACTTTGCTATACTTTGTATACATGTGTCCCCAGAGCCTTGGCTTCTGTTCTGAGCTATGGTATTTGACTTTTATATAATCCTACCCACCATCCCTCCTTTCACCCGGGTATTATGAATGTGCAGTTGAACGGTAACCACACAGCATCCTGTTTATACATTGTTGCTAGCGTCTTTGGCTTTAGTGGTGTAGACTTCCTGTGTCAAACTGTGACTTCCTGTCCAGGGACCTTGGTTCTAGCCACTCCCCCTCCCTTGTTGAACCTCTGTTAATTCCTTTGTTCCTCAGGCCAGTGCTCAATCACAATAACACAGCTGGTCTTATCAGCGGCATAGGCCTGCTGTTGGCTTCTGTGTAAGGGGGAAAGTTATTGGTGTACTGTAGGTGGTAGCAACCTGTCATTTCTTGTTCACTGTGACCTCTGGCTGACCTGTGAACTGTCTCTGATTGGCTGGAGGTCTCGGGGAACGAGAAAGTGCCTGCTTAGAGGGACAAAATGGCTCAGAGAGAGATCTTCAGCTAACATCGGACTGTAAATCGACCGTGGTCGTTGACCACCGCCGTCTGGTCAGCAGTTAGCTTTAGCACTAAGCGATAGCCTGGTCGTCTTTTTCTGAAAGAGAGAAACTTCAGTAGTTGGGCCACAAGAAGTGTCGTCCTAGGTCATCGCTGTGTGGGAGGAGAGGAGCGGAGCAGGTTTAGACAAGGTTGGTTCAGTGATGCAGGGAGGCTGCAGCAGTCCTGGGTTCGCAGCGTGGTTCTCCAGTGTCTCAGCCAGTGCTGAGAACCTCCACTGTTCCCATCATCGTGCATGAGAGAATCCAGCAGCTGTTCACCTATGAGTCTGAGCAGGTGTAGGCTAGCACTGGAGAAGTCTTAGTCTCAGTGTATACTGGGTGAGTAGAGCTTCTCCACCTCACTGTTCACCTGCTCTGTAAAGGTGAACTAGGCCTACTCACTCGCTCTAGAAGGCCTACAGTAGGTGAACTAGTCTAGGCCTAGTCACTACTGCCATGCTAGTGTATCAGGAAAGTACTACAACAATGTAGATATTAAACAAATAGACCTTACACTAAATGAACAAATATAAGTGGTTTTGAGACTATTTGGAAACTAGTCGGAGGCTAGGTATCTATTCTCAATCTAACCTTAGTGAGTGTATTTAACTTGTCAAGTTCAATGCTGTTTATTAGAGTATTGTTCTCTTGAGGTTTTCTCTTAGAAGTAGAATACTAGTTTTCACCAGTGGGTCTATCCCCAGTAGCCGCTCTCTCTCTCTCTGTGGTTGTGTGGCCTCTGTGGCGCAGTGCTGTGCTCTGCTCACCGGCGCCCCCTCTCTGTCTCCCACACACAGCACACTAATGACTTTGCCCTGTACACCGAAGCCATTAAGTTTTTCAACCACCCAGAGAGTATGGTCCGCATCGCAGTCCGCACCATCACACTCAACGTCTACAAAGGTATGTGTCACACACACACACACACAGATCCACACACATGCCCCGCAGAGGCTACGAGCCCTCTCTTTGCTGCTTCTCCTATCCTTCTTCCTGGTGCCGGCTCTAACCCTAAACTGCCCACGGTGCATGAGCATGGCTAACAAGGTAACGCTGTTGACGACACACACAAACAAACAAACACTTTAACTCACAGCTTCGCCAGCGTTCCTTCTTTCTCCTCTTGCCCTCCGCTGTAAGGCTGGCTTGTGCACAATGGGTGTTTGGCCGGGGGGGGGGGGGGGGGGCTCTCTGGGACTGGGGAGCTGGGAGTCTGGACAAGACGGGGTTGGGTGGGGGTGCAGGTTGGGGACTGGGTTGGGTGACGGGCTGGGGGCGAGGGCTGGTCAGGGGGCTTGGGCCTGCAGGTGCACAGGTGTCTGTCCACCTGCCTTCTCCTGGGACTAACGCGCGTTCTAGCTGCTCGGGATTCCAGCGATCTTCACTTAGGACAGGGGCCTAAGGAGAACGGTTGTCTTCCTAGCTGTCTCTGTCTGTCTGTGTGTCCATCCTACCCTGCATGTGTGTCACGCATGGACGTTAGTGTGACTCCCTGCTCTTAACTAAAGATGCTTATGTAACATTGCATATGTGAGCAGGAGAGTGTATGTATCAAACTATTTGGGGTTACTGAACATTCTGTGATGCTAGCCATATAGATGTCTGTTAGTACTGTGTGTTGACCTGACTGTTGAGGTGTGTGTGTGTGTGTGTGGGGTATGCTACTGTGCAGGGTTGGTCATGGGTGTGTATAGATGCCTCGAGCGGTCTAGCCCCCAACCCCCGCCACCCCCCACCCACAGCAGTCCCTTACTCACATTAACCCTTTTGTCTGTTCTCCCCTTCCCTCCTCCCCAACCCTTCCCTTCTCCTCTGCTCTCCCTCCTCACCCTATTCTCTCTCCTTCTCTCTCGCTTCCCGTGTCCCTCCGTTTCTCTGTCTTTCTCCCTCCTCCCGTCCACCCCCCCCTCCCCCTCTGCGCTCCCCATCTGCCTAACTACAGTCTCATGTAAGTTGGTCCCATTCACACTTCCCATTATTGGTTAAGCTGCTCTATTTGATGTGTGTAGCATATCCTAAGAATGGTGGATATCAAAACCGGTGTTGTCGTTCATTTACATTTGATTTGTCTAGCATTTCTTGCTGCCCACCCACCCACATGCAGACAGCCTGGCATGCCTTCGTATGTTCTCGTGACATGGTTCTATCCTGACTCATGATCCAATCTTGTATCTGACATCTTGTCCATTGGAATGCCTGCATCTGAGCGTTCTGTTCCTGCTGTCAGGGAGGCAACTGTAGCCTTCCTGACGCCACACCTGACCTGTTCCTGACACGCACACAGACGTTCCTTACTCAGTGGCACACGTACTGACACACCTCCTGCCCAACCCTTGAGCTTACACATCCTGAACTGACAAGCCCTGGGTTTCCTGTCCCCTATAGAGCCAACTGTCCTGTTGTGGTAACCCAGCCATAACCCCCCCCCCTCTCTCTCTCTCTCTCTCTCTCTCTCTCTCTCTCTCTCTCTCTCTCTCTCTCTCTCTCTCTCTCTCTCTCTCTCTCTCTCTCTCTCTCTCTCTCTCTCTCGCAACCACCTGAGCTAGCTGTTAGCCTGGAGCTAGCTTCTTTGCCCTACTCCCACTAAGGCCCCACTCTGCTGCCTGCCTCCCTCTCTCTCTAACCTGTGTTAGGCTACAACATCAATAATGCAACACTGGAACGAGGGAGCAATGCATAGAACAGTTTACTTACATGTTTTTTTTTATGGATTGATTTTGTGGTTTGAGTCTTTAGCCTGATGAGATACTTCCCACACAGTCTTTTAAATAATTTTTATTATTCTTGTTAAATAGCTTGAACAGGCTTCACATTTTGATCATTTATTTAAATCGTAGACTGGAATGTGTGGTATTGAGAGTGATCTTGTCTGTGTGTATGTGTAACCATGGTAACACGGCCTCTCCCCCCTGACCCCAGTGGACAACCAGCACATGCTGCACTACATCCGGGACAAGACGGCGGTGCCCTACTTCAGTAACCTGGTCTGGTTCATCGGCAGCCACGTGATCGAGCTGGACAAGTGTGTCCAGACAGACGAAGAGTAAGAGCGCTGGCTGGCTGTACCTCTGGGGGGCTGGTTGGCTGTTTTACTGACTCTGGCTGGCTGTCTTTTGGCAGTCTTTAGGTTACTCGTCAGAAATGTTTTTTGTGTGCAAGTTTACACCAGTCATTCCCCCCTGTGGCCACTAGGTGTCAGGCGTAGTCTAGTTTTGTCTTACTGCAGGTCGACTTACCCCGGCTGTTTCTGCTACAATCCATGACAAAGCAAACGTATACTCTTCTTCCCTTCACATCCCCCCCCCTCCCACCCCCCCATCTAGACACAGGAACAGAGGGAGGCTGAGTGATCTGGTGGCGGAGCACCTGGATCACCTCCACTACCTCAACGACATCCTCACCATCAACTGTGAGTTCCTCAACGACGTCCTGACCGACCACCTGCTCAACCGCCTCTTCCTGCCCCTCTACGTCTACTCACTGGTTAGCTCCGGGACGGTATGCGGCGCTCTGTGTGTGTGTGTGTGTGTGTGTGTGTGTGTGTGTGTGTGTGTGTGTGTGTGTGTGTGTGTGTGTGTGTGTGTGTGTGTGTGTGTGTGTGTGTGTGTGTGTGTGTGTGTGTGTGTGTGTGTGTGTGTGTGTGTGTGTGTGTGTGTGTGTGTGTGTGTGTGTGTGTGTGTGTGTGTGTGTGTGTGTGTGTGTGTGTGTGTGTGTGTGTGTGTGTGTGTGTGTGTGTGTGTGTGTGTGTGTGTGTGTGTGTGTGTGTGTGTGTGTGTGTGTGTGTGTGTGTGTGTGTGTGTGTGTGTGTGTGTGTGTGTGTGTGTGTGTGTGTGTGTGTGTGTGTGTGCCTGTCTGTCTGTATGTAAGTGTGTGTCTCTGTCTGTGTGTGTATCTGTCTGTCTGTGCATCTGTGTGTGGATGGACGGTACGTGTGTGGGAGTGCGTGTTTGTGTTAGTGTGTGAAGGCTGCGGGTCGATGCTGTGTGTGTGTGGATGGTGGGTAGCCAAACATCCCCTGATGTGTGTGTGTGTGTGTGTGTGTGTGTTTCAGTCAGACGACAGGAAGATCAACCCCCAAGTGTCCCTCAACCTGCTCTCTCAGGTAGGCTGCTACACACACATACACACACCTGGATTCACACCTGCAGATTCTTTAGTCTGTCTCAGCCTTCATACAGTGTGTGTGGTGTTGTGTGTGGTGTTGTGTGTGGTGTGTGTGTTCCAGGTGTTCCTGATCATCCACTACCAGCCTCTGGTCCACTCCCTGGCAGATGTCATCCTCAACGGAGATCTGTCAGTCTTCTCCTCACAGAGTGGACCGAACACACAAAAGAGCATGGTGAGACACACACACACACGTGTGTCTGTCCAACGGGACGAGAGTAGTAGCTATGTCTGTCAGATGTGCGTGGGTGGAAAACAGGGTTGCATACTAGACCATGTCATCCCACTCCCCCACGCGCACACGCGCGCGCCACACCAGTAGCAGAGCAGCTGTGTGGGTCAGGTACGGGTGGTAGTGTTTTTCGGAGAAGCAGACATCCTTGTGGTTTTTCTCAGCACTCGACAGCCCAGATCCGATCTCCCTGCAGGCTGCTGTACTGAAGGTTTCTGGGTAGTAGTTCACAGTGTGAATGTGGTGCAGCGTAAAATACACACACACACACACACACACTGAGGGAGAGAGAGTAAACAAAGTTGGTGTGGGTTCTGTTTTTACTGTTGGGACACCAGGTCAAAGGGCACTTCCTGCTTGATGATGATGTGGGAGAAAACAAGGTCGTATGGAACACAGAGGTGTATCTTCTAACCCCGATTCCCTTCCTGGAAGCTCTGTGCGTGTGCGCGCGTGCGTTTGCAGGCGTGCCTCTCGATAGTCACGCACGTGGCGTTTGCAAATAACAGTTTTGACTTCAAATGCGTGCGCACCGACGCGTCTGTCCTCTGACCTCCATTCATTTCTCATCACTTCAAAGCACGGCAGGGTAAGCGGTTAACCAGAGATCTTTCTGCAGCCGGCAACCAGGTGCACTGACTCCCACTGGCACAAACAGGTACACCGCACGCGCGTGCTTTTCTCGGCGTGCTTTTCTCAAGGCACAGCGACGGCCTTTCCTACGTCGCAACCACTCGGCATCTGTCCCTCCCGGCATACAGCTCCCATAATGCACAGGGGCGTTAGAGGGAAGTGAGAGACGTTGCTGAGAAACGGCGCTTTTCCTGTCACTGTTCAGAATAAGCGGGTCACAACTACAGTTTCAGTCAGGTGTGTGTGTGTGTGTGTGCGCCCACGCGTGCCCACGCGAGTCTTTTTTTGGGCTTGTAGTTTTATCAAGGATCTGTCATTGTTGTCGCTGTGGTTGACAGAAGGACAATGGACCTTTACTTCGAAGTGTTCAGAGAGTTCCCCACTCTGAAGGCTGAGTTCTCAGAAGGAAGTACAGGGAATGAATGAAGAGATTGTGTGTGTGTTTTATGGCAGTCACTTCTCATAAAGGAAATAAGAATTCATTAATCATTCCTATTAAATTCCAAATGACAGACACCCACTGTCACAGGGTTGGGGAAAGTTAATATGAAAATTGTGTTAACTGTTAAACTCTATTACAACAAATAGAAGACTCAAAGCTACTCTTTAGAGAAAAATATTTTGACTAAAGTTACTTTGAAGAAGTAGTTCACTACATTCAGACTGCTTACCATGAAGAGACATAGTCTGGGATCACTTTTAGTTTCAGTTTAACGCAGGTACTGACGTTTTAAGTATAAACATTTGCAGTAGAACATTACACAGTCCTATCTCAACACTGGACTGTTTAGAGAAGGGGCCTTCATTCCTTCCAAGAATCTAGTTCTAAGCCTTCGGTTTCATTCTGTGTGTCGCACGGGCTTTTCTTTCACTCTCTCCAGAACAGTTCGGGCGTGCGTCGCTTCACCAAACCGCCCGAGTCTCTGGAGCGCTCGCTGGAGATGTCTCGCCACCGGGGGCACAAGCGAGCGCAGAAACGGCCCAACTACAAGAACCTGGGCGAGGAGGAGGAGGAGGACAGGCCGGGGGGAGGAGAGGAGGGCTGGGAGGACGGCGGGGAGCGGGAGAGGGAGAAGAGTAAAGGTAGTGAGGGCGGGTGCTCTAAGGGAGGCAGGACGAGTGGGGAGACAGAAGGTGAGTGGGAGTGTGTTGCGTAAGAGGAGGGTGTGCGTTTGTGTGTCACGCTGGAGTGTATCCATCATCCAAACCGCCCCATCACCCACTTATTTCTTTTACCCAGCAGCCCTGGCATCGGCCCCGCCCTCCAAACTGGCTGAGAGACGCGTGCACACACAAACACTCTTGTGTGTTCGGTGGACAATGTGTCCCTTCTACTGTCAGCCGTATTCCATCGACTGTGAATGCGTGGGAAAAAATGAAAACAGATTAACAGTGTTTGTGTGCTCAGAAAGGGTGTGTGTGTTCAGACAGTTTGGAGACCGGGCCTTTCTCTGGGCCGCATCCCCCGTGACACCTCACTCCTCCAATCTCCATGGTGACCGGCTGTCCCTGTCACAATCTCCATGGGGACAGCTTAATCCACTGTCAAGGTCTCCACCGTGACTCCATTCATGTGCTCCTCACCTCTCCGCCTGTCTCTCACTCTCCTGTGCGTGCGTGCGTGTGTGCGCGTGTGTGAGACTGGGTTCATCTCGATAGTCTGCGGAAAGTTCCTCTCCTCCCTCTCCCAGGACCGATCTGAGGGTTCTGAATAGATGACGGCAAGGAGATGGAGGGGGGGGGGGGGGGGGAACTACCGCAGACTATTGAGTCCCAGCATGAACAATACACCAACTATACATCTGGTGCCAGTTGGGATGTTGTTTCAGTGTGAATTTGGATCGTGTGTGTGCAGAGATTGAGATGGTGGTGATGGACAAGTGTAAGCTGTCTGAGCTGACGGAGCAGAACATCACTGATGAGGAGAAGACGGCAGCTGCTGCCCGCACACAGAGGAGCAGGTACGCACACAGGAACAGGTACGCACACACAGGAACAGGTACACGCAAAGGAGCAGGTACAGTACACGCACACACAAACAAAGATGTGTCCTAAACAGATATTGTGTGTGTGTGTAGGCCCTTCCTGGACATGGTGTACAGTGCTCTAGACTGTACGACCGATGACTACCACGCTCTGTTTGTCCTCTGCCTGCTCTACGCCGTGTCCCACAGCAAAGGTGTGTATGGACTCTCTCTCTCTGTTTCTCTCTCTTTCTCTCTCTCTCCCTCTGTCTCCCTCTCTCTCTCTCTCTCCTGACGCGCAGGCACACGGCTCGCACTCCGTTTGGACGAACAAAGAGAGGGGCCTGAAACCCTTTCCAACTGTGCATTATGGCCCTGTGTCTGCGTGTGTGTGTGTCCAGGTATAAACCGGGACCTTCTGGAGAGGTTACAGTTGCCAGTGCCTGACCAGGAGAGAAGCTCCTACAGCCTGGTGTTGGTGGAGAGACTCATACGAGTGATGAACCAGGCCGCCCAGCCAGGTAACACACACACACACACTGTATCACACATTATACCCGTTCATGTCCGTTTTTAAGCAAATCTCTACACTCGTGCTTATACATACTAATCTCAATGTGTGTGTGTGTGTGTGTGTGTGCGCGCAGACGGTAAGGTGCGTCTGGCCACTCTAGAGCTGAGCTGTCTGCTGCTGAAGCAGTCCGTCCTGTCAGGTTCTCACTGCATCATCAAGGACGTTCACCTCGCCTGTCTGGAGGTGAGCAGACCCTCCCCCCCCCTCCAGCAATGCTCGTTATCCTACTGGTTTTTCAAGTATGACTACCCTGCCCAGTGTTACTCCACAGTCAAAGCAGGGGTGCCTCTTCACACACGCGTGGTCGACTCCCGTGTGTCTGGAGCGGAGCTCGTGTTGTTTAGGTCCGGGCTCGCATTCTTCGAATGTCAGGCTGCTTAGATCACGTCCGTGCTTCCCGAAAGCGTGACATCGAACCAGTGCTTCTCAGGACTCAGTCATACCCAACACGAACAGTGGGACAAGGAAAATGACAGTTCAAGTGCTATTTTATGGAGGTTGTAGTTAGAATTAATGTTAAGGTTCGAATGATATTAAGGGATGGTTAGGAGTTATGGATAGTTTTAGGGTTAAGGGCTAGAGTTAGGTTTATATGTAAAAAAAATTGGGTTATGGTAAGGTTAAATGTTAGGGTAAGCAGGATTTTGAATGGGACTGAATTGTGAGCCCCCCACAAGAAAAGCAATACAAGCGTGTGTGTGTGTGTGAGAGAAATGCAAAATGTATTATTCTGATTTCCACGTTTGTTCTGGTTTCAGGGTGCAAGAGAAGAGAGTCTGCATCTCCTACGGCGTTTCTACAAGGTGCGTGTGGGTCCACACACACGCGCACACACACATATTTCTCATCCTAGATACATTTGCATATTTCTGTTGAATTGGAACAAGTTTTAGTGTACTTTGGTTTTTCCTGGAGGTGGCGATGACTACATGTTAGCTAGACGTGTAACATTCCAGTGATCTGTATCAATACATCGACCGAATAGCGAACGATCCAATCGCACGAGCGCATAACCATCAATGCGTGCGTGTTTATTTTCACACCCAGCACCATCTGCATGATTCCCCTCTGTACACAAGCCTTGCGTGAGCGCCGGTGTTCACATTCTCGTGCCTAACGATGCAGCGGCGAGCCTGCCGCTCGCTTGAGCGGCGACAGCCAGGAAAAGGATGTTCTCACGCTGTCCTGTGATCCCGTTTCAGCCGGCCGCGTGCAGGATCGCATCGAGGTTGAGCGCCTTATGCCGCTAATGTCAGCGGGCTTACCCCCATTGTCATCCTTCCATCAGTTACACCCCCTCATGCTCTGTACCCCCCCCCCCCCCCTCTTGTCTTCCTGTCTGTCTCGTAGGGGGAGGAAATCTTTCTGGACATGTTTGAGGACGAGTACAGGAGCATGACGGTTAGCACACACGCACACACTCACACACTCCTACACTGCAGGTATAGCAAGCGTCCCTAACTGTTGAGTATGAACGTGCACCCCGTGCGTGTGTTGTCCTGGTAGAGTAAGCCCCTGAATGTGGAGTACCTCATGATGGACGCCTCCGTGCTACTGCCCCCTACTGGGACCCCGCTGACTGGCATCGATTTTGTCAAGAGGCTGCCCTGTGGGGACGTGGAGAAAACACGAAGGGTGAGCGAGCGCGCGCACGCACACACACCGTACACACACACACACACACCGTACACACACACACACCGTACACAACAACGATTCATACTAACGTACTCACGCTCACTCCCCTCTGTCCTCCCACTCGTGTGTGTGTGTGTGTGTGTGTGTGTGTGTGTGTGTGTGTGTGTGTGTGTGTGTGTGTGTGTGTGTGTGTGTGTGTGTGTGTGTGTGTGTGTGTGTGTGTGTGTGTGTGTGTGTGTGTGTGTGTGTGTGTGTGTGTGTGTGTGTGTGTGTGTGTGTGTGTGTGTGTGTGTGTGTGTGTGTGTGTGTGTGTGTGTGTGCGCGCGCTCTCAACAGGCCATCCGTGTGTTCTTCATGCTGAGGGCGCTCTCCCTGCAGCTCCAGGGGGAGCCCGAGATCCAGCTGCCCCTCACCCGCCCCGAAGACCTCATCAAGACCGACGACGTCCTGGACCTGAGTAAGACGCGCGCGCACGCACGCAGACCCTGTCTGCCACACGCGCGCACACTGATTGATCTGTTCTAAGAAGAAGGTGTCGTGTCGAGATGAGTGAAACGTTTCCACTGCCCTCGCCTGTGGGCCCCGTTCCAGTACGTGTGTGCGTTTGTGTGTCATCCATGGTTGCCCTGGTGACGGCTAACAATAGTCCCTGAAACGAGATGAAGTAAGCGTTGCGCGAGCATGGTTGGAGGAGGGACTGTCCACATCCGTCTGTCTGTCTGAGAAATGAGAAGTTGATTATTTATCATAGGGGTTAATAATAAAACAGAAGCACATCATCCGTCTGGCCTTTCATGTCAGTGTTTGTAGTTTTACAGTGTGTGTTCCAGTTAAGTGCTCAAACCAGGTGTGTGCTGCGTTTCTATAGCTAGCTAGATCCTACAACGAGCTTCGGTGTGAAACAGGGAAATTGATACGTGTGTGTGTGTTTGTTTCATTCCCCCTCATTTAGTAAGAGATGATTCAACTAGACGGTCTTGCCCACATACATTTCATCACACACACATTCTCACTTGTGTGTGGGTAGTGTGTGTTTGCTTCTAATTCTGTGCCTTCTCTGAACCTGGCTTCAGGAAACACAACAGAGAAGGACTGACACCAGAAACCAGGCCACTCTACACACACACACACACACCCCATAGACTAAAGGTCATCCTGTTATGTGCGTAGGATCTGTATCTCCTTGTCCCTCATGAACACTGCTGTGTTTGATATGATGATGATGGTGATGAGGATGATGGTGATGATGGTGATGACGATGATGGTGATGACGATGATGGTGATGAGGATGATGGTGATGATGGTTAGATCCAGATCATCTGGAGCCCACGGCTGCTCCTCTCGTGTCCTTGGCTACCACCTGCTACTGTCAAGGTTGCCCTGTAGTTGGGTTATGGTTAAGAACAGGGACCAGTCTGTGTGGTTGTGGTTGATGTGGTCGGTACGATATAGGGTGAATGAGTGGTTGGGGGAGGCTTGTAAAGGCTTTGGGGGGGGGTTAGACATTTAAACAGATGCACAGGTACAATCGAGATTGGAAGATCAGGTGGCTGAGCGGTTAGGGAAGTGGGCTAGTAATCAGAAGGTTGCCAGTTCGATTCCCGGCCGTGCAAAAATGACGTTGTGTCCTTGGGCAAGGCATTTCACCCTACTTGCCTCGGGGAGAATGTCCCTGTACTTACTGTAAGTCGCTCTGGGTACGAGCGTCTGCTAAATGACTAAATGTAAATGTAAGATGTTTTCAAATGTGTATATTCTCAAAACACAGTTGTTCCCCTCGTCCCCGGCAACAACAATAAACAGAGACTGTATAATGTATGTCAGTGGGAAGTTTGGCTCTTTTTTTTTTTTTTTATGATCTGAAACCGGTTTTGGTTGTGTAATGATCATGTTGTTGTTGTGTTGTGTAGACAACAGCGACCTGATTGCCTGCATGGTGGTCAGTAAGGAGGGGGGTCAGGCCCAGCGCTTCCTGGCTGTGGACGTGTACCAGATGAGCCTGGTGGAGCCCGAGACCAAGCGCCTGGGCTGGGGAGTGGTGAAGTTCGCTGGCTTGCTACAAGTAAGAGAGAGAGACGGCCACAGTGGGAGAGAGCGAGAGAGCGAGAGAGCGAGAGAGCGAGAGAGCGAGAGAGAGAGAGAGAGAGAGAGAGAGCGAGAGCGAGAGAGAGAGAGAGCGAGAGAGCGAGAGAGCGAGAGAGCGAGAGAGCGAGAGAGCGAGAGAGCGAGAGAGCGAGAGAGCGAGAGAGCGAGAGAGCGAGAGAGCGAGAGAGCGAGAGAGAGAGAGAGAGAGAGAGAGATGGTCCGTGTGTGGATGACACATGGGAGAGAGCGTGCCTGTAGGAGGACTGTTCAAGCTCCAACTCCCGTTTACTGTGACCGTTATTAAACGTGGATTCTCCCCCCCGCTCCTCCTCCCCCCCCCCCCCCCTCCCGTTCCCCTCCTTCCCCCTCTCCAGGACATGCAGGTGTCGGGCGTGGAGGATGACAGTCGGGCGTTGAACATCATCATCCACAAGCCCAGCTCCAACCCCCACGCCAAGCCCCTCCCCATCCTGCAGGCCAACTTCATCTTCGCCGACCACATCCGCTGCATCATCGCCAAGCAGCGCCTCGCCAAGGGCCGCATCCAGGCACGCCGCATGAAAATGCAGAGGATCGCAGGTGAGACGCGGGAACCTTTTAGTTTTTGCTGTTTTATTTGAATTTCTTTTTGCCCCCGAACGTGGATAAACATATATGGAACGGGTAAACCAAAAAAAGACACCCCCGAAGGAAGGTAGGTCAGGTTTATTACGCGAGCGAGTGTCAAATGCATGTGTTTGTGCGCAGCGCTGCTGGACCTGCCCGTGCAGCCCTCTGCGTCCGACGTCCTGGGTTTCGGCCAGACGGCAAACGCCACCGCCGGCGGCTTCCGCTTCTACGACCAATCGCGTCGAGCGCCCAACGACCCCACGGCACAGAGATCGGTCTTCGCCTCCGTTGACAAAGTCCCAGGTAACACACGCACATGGACACACACACACACACGGGGGGGGGGGACACAGATCAGATTGTGGGGTTAGGAATCCTGCAAACCAGGCCTGTCAGAGACATTCCCCTCTGGGGAGGGGGTACCCAGGAGACTGGTGTGTGAGAGATAACCGAGTCTGCCGCACGCCCTCTTACGTAGCGGTGTATGTTCAGGGATTATACATCCTGAATAGACGGGCTTCACGACAATGAACAGACAGTTTGAACAGACAGTCCCGCCCACCCCTCTAATACGGGTATGACTCGGGTGCGTTTCCTGGTGGGAATTGCTCCTCCAGTGCTCCCATGCCTTTGTAGTTGGACTTGTTGGACGCGGGCGTAAACCATTGTTCTTGGAAACGCGTAATTGGACGCGCGTTGTCAGGTCCGTGTACAGAAGGGACCCTCGGGACGAGCGGTGGAGACGCAACAAATCCCCCTGTGCAGTATTCGGGTCACCGGACACATCAGCAGGGTACACACACACGTGTAGGATCAAATGCAGGATAAAATGCAGGATAAAATGCAGGATAAAATGACTAAAGGACAAAATGAAATGTAAGAACACACAGCCCTGAGAAGGCCTGATTGTGACTGTGGCAACACCGGCCGTTGGAAAACCTGTTCACATGTTCCCGCTTTTTAAATATATTCCGGGTTGTAACGGAGGTATTTTGATGTCACATGATGCAACAGGCCTACATGCATCTAAAGATGGCAGGATGCCACTCGCCATGAAAGGAGAAACCCTGGTTCTCAGTGGGACAGGATTCTATGGTAAAAGCCTGGTTCTTAGTGAGACACGGTACCATGGTTAAACCCTGGTTCTCAGTGGGACAGGATTCTATGGTAAAAGATAATAATTCATATTAATTCGCTTATGTTGAAACATAATTCAGTTTCAACATAAGCGAAAGGGAGTTTGTGACGTACAGTCGACATGGAGACGCAAAGGCCAGCACACTCAACGTGCAGGGGCAGATTAAGAGGAAAAGCTCATGCTCTTCGCATGAATTTCTCCACGTAGGAAACCAACTTGTTTTGGTTATCACTTCCTCATTTCAGATAATGAAATTTCCTTAGAATCTCTCCATAACACACACGCGCACACACACACGCGCACACACACGTCTTACTTTGCCATAGCTGCATGCTAGATGATGTGTTCACAAACCACCTTGGGTATATGACAGCCTCTTCCCACAGCATGCACTCTTGTTACAGAGAAAGGAAGGTTTTCAATGTTTTTCAGAAGCACACACACGTGCACATTTAACTTTGACTTTTGTGGTGTAGATCAGATGAGCTGTTCTTAGTAATCAGGCATGCAAACTCCTCACCTTGAGGTGAGACTCACCTTTTTGAAACCAAAATGGGGTCACCTATGTGATTTGTTCAGATCCGATGAGAAAATATATATTATTTTCTTTGGGGGGGGGGGGGGGGGGGGGTGTAATGCCAACACAGCATTTCACCTGACTTAACAACTGGCTCTGGAACCAATCGTCACTCCTAATGCCTAAACCTCACAGCCAATCAGGGGCAGAGTGGGGAGAGGTTTTTCTACATTGATCTAGCCTCTTAATTTTCCTAGTGAACTTATTTTTACCCCTGACCTATTTGCATGCCTGAATAATGTATCAACTCTCTGTGTGTGTGTGTGTGTTTGCATGTCTCAGGTTTTGCAGTGGCCCACTGCGTGTCCCAGCACAGCCCGTCTCCCCTGTCGTCCCCCTCCCCCCCCTCCAGCGGGAGTGGCAGCACAGGACGCTGTGATTCTGTCACTGCCAGCACTATATCAGCCCACAGCCCCGCAGGTAACACACACACACATGCCCTCCTCAGCCCAGAGCCCCGCAGGTAACACACACACACATGCCCTCCTCAGCCCAGAGCCCCACAGGTAACACACACACACATGCCCTCCTCAGCCCAGAGCCCCACAGGTAACACACACACACATGCCCTCCTCAGCCCAGAGCCCCACAGGTAACACACACACACATGCCCTCCTAAGCCCAGAGCCCCACAGGTAACACACACACACATGCCCTCCTCAGCCCAGAGCCCCACAGGTAACACACACACACACACATGCCCTCCTCAGCCCAGAGCCCCACAGGTAACACACACACACATGCCCTCCTCAGCCCAGAGCCCCACAGGTAACACACACACACATGCCCTCCTCAGCCCAGAGCCCCACAGGTAACACACACACACATGCCCTCCTCAGCCCAGAGCCCCACAGGTAACACACACACACATGCCCTCCTCAGCCCAGAGCCCCACAGGTAACACACACACACATGCCCTCCTAAGCCCAGAGCCCCACAGGTAACACACACACACATGCCCTCCTCAGCCCAGAGCCCCACAGGTAACACACATACACATGCCCTCCTCAGCCCAGAGCCCCACAGGTAACACACACACACACATGCCCTCCTCAGCCCAGAGCCCCACAGGTAACACACACACACATGCCCTCCTAAGCCCAGAGACCCACAGGTAACACACACACACACATGCCCTCCTCAGCCCAGAGCCCCACAGGTAACACACACACACATGCCCTCCTCATCCCAGAGCCCCACAGGTAACACACACACACATACCCTCCTCAGCCCAGAGCCCCACAGGTAACACACACTAATCCCCCTGCCAGCACATACAGACTCTAAACAGGCTCGACGTGGCAGTGAGCCATGGTAGGGGGGAAACCCTGTTCCTCAGGGTTCCAGTTACACGCACACCCCTATAATCCCAGCTTCACAAACTGCACACACACACTATCAGATACAAACAGATACTCTGTCTCAGCTATTTGCCTGAAAGCATTTTATTTTAAGAGGACACGAAACAATGCCTCTATTTGTCAACCGGTTCTACCTGGACCGTTGTATCAAGGGTTAGGAGTACCCACTCTAAGACAGGATGTCTGAAGCCATATACACTACCGTTCAAAAGTTTGGAGTCACTTAAAAATGTCCTTATTTTTCAAAGAAAAGCACTGTTTTTTTTTCAATGAAGATAAAGTTAAATTAATCAGAAATACACTATACATTGTTACATTTACATTACATAACATTTATGCATTTAGCAGATGCTTTTATCCAAAGCGACTTCCAAGAGAGAGCTTTACAAAAGAGCATAGGTCACTGATCATAACAACGAGATAGCCCCAAACATTGCGAGCAGCCAAAACATGAAGCATACATGGTGGAAAACCAAATAAGTGCCAAAGGGAAGGTGGGGAGACATTCAGTTAAGACAGTTGTTAATGTGGTAAATGACTATTCTAGGTGGAAACGTCTGGTTTTTAATGAAATATCTACATAGGTGTATAGAGGCCCATTTCCAGCAACTATTACTGTATGTGTTCAAATGGTACATTGTGTTTGCTAATTGCCTTAGAAGACTAATGGATGATTAGAAGGATTAGAATTACAATGCCAAAGGTCTGCAATGTTGTAATTGCTGCAAATGGAGCATTATTTGACAAAAGCAAAGTTTGAAGAACAACATTTATATTTCAAATACAAATTATTATTTCTAATAATAATAATTAACCTTGTAAATGTCTTGACTATATTTTCTATTCCTTTTGAAAGTTATTTGATAAATAAAAGTGTGAGTTTTCATGGAAAACACGAAATTGTCTGGGTGACCCCAAACTTTTGAACGGTAGTGTACCTATGTACTGTATTTCTGAAGACTGGAGGTCTGTAATACAAATTCAAATGTGTTGTGTTGGAATATGAATCTGCTCTCTCTGTTCCACCATGGGGTCTCCTTGTCTTTGTGAGTTCTGGATGCCTACTCAGACCTCTCCATGCCTCGCCCCCTGTCTGCCCCCTTACCTGGCCCCCTGTCTGCCCCCTTACCTGGCCCTCTGTCTGCCCCCTTACCTGGCCCCCTGTCTGCCCCCTTACCTGGCCCCCTGTCTGCCCCCTTACCTGGCCCCCTGTCTGCCCCCTTACCTGGCCCTCTGTCTGCCCCCTTACCTGGCCCCCTGTCTGCCCCCTTACCTGGCCCCCTGTCTGCCCCCTTACCTGGCCCCCTGTCTGCCCCCTTACCTGGCCCCCTGTCTGCCCCCTTACCTGGCCCTCTGTCTGCCCCCTTACCTGGCCCCCTGTCTGCCCCCTTACCTGGCCCTCTGTCTGCCCCCTTACCTGGCCCTCTGTCTGCCCCCTTACCTGGCCCCCTGTCTGCCCCCTTACCTGGCCCTCTGTCTGCCCCCTAACCTGGCCCCCTGTCTGCCCCCTTACCTGGCCCTCTGTCTGCCCCCTTACCTGGCCCCTCTACATGCCCCTCTACCTGGCCCCTCTACATGCCCCTCTACATGCCCCTCTACATGCCTCTCTACCTGGCCCATCTACATGCCCCTCTACTCATCCCCCTACCTGGCCCCATGCCTGCTGGTGGACCATTATGATGCTAGCCTAGATCTAGTCTATAGAGCTTACAATAGCCCTGTAGCTGGGTGTGTCCCAACTTCTGATGGTATCTAGCACAGCTGCAGTAAGCAGATATCGGTGCTTAGTTACTGCTCGCCGCTGGCAGACTAGATATGCACCGGGATTTAACCCTCTCCCCCTCTGCTCTCCCCAGATGATGGGCCATTTCTGGAGCACACCCCGCCCTCCTCCTCCGGTGGGGAGGGTGAGGAGCTAAGCGGTTGTGCTGTCCCCGTCTCTCCCCCAGGCCCCTCCATGGCGCTGGCACCCAGCCTCACCCCCGCAGCCCAGCCCACCATCTCCCTGCTCACGGACGCCCGCGCCGACCAGCTCAGCGTGGAGTCTCTCACCCTGCTTCCTCCCGCCGACCCCTCCCACCTGCTCCCGTGCACCGCGCACACCTCACTGCAGGGCCCTGGGGTTGCCATCCCTGAAGAGGAGGAGGAGGAGGAGGAAGAGGAGGCGAGGGTAAAAGAGGAAGAGGTAGCAGCGGACACGGACCCCACCCTCGAAGAAGAGGCAGCAGCGGAACAGGCCACGCCCACCGAGCCGGAGGACCAGGGTGCCGAAGGGGACACGCCCCTTTCTCCGGCCCGGGGGGAGAAGCCAGAGATGGACACTCTCCCCGGGTCAGATCTGCAGCCTGGAGAGGAGGGGGAGGATCCGGACACGCCCCCTGATCATTCAGACACACACTCGCAGGAGGTCGACTAGTTAGGTAACGACACCTAATCCTGTTTCGCTGACACACCCACACACACACACACACAGTGGAGCGAGAAGAGATCTCGGCTCCGAAGTGATTGACCTGCTTGGCTGTAAGTGTTGTGGCGTTGTTCTCAAGTGTTGTTGTGATGAATTCTGCAGGATCAATGTTTTCACACTGTATTCGCACATGAAGAAAGACTCTACTCATTACACCATTCATTACAGAGGGACAATTCTGTGGCGCTGTGTGTGCATACACAGGGGCCGATTAAACTTGTATTCAGTAGTCTTCATTGGTCACTAGTCTTGTTTGTGCACACAGCCTAAAGTTGGAATGCACTTTTAAAGGTCTGCTATTTCAATCTGTTCTGTTGATCTAGATGCAGTTCATCCTTGACTATTATCACATGACCCGAGGACGTCACGCTCATTCAGCACACTTTCACTCGTTCTCTTGTTCAGTTCCTCTGTCCTTAGAGGTGACGTGGTCTGGACCTATGTTTTAGACTGCCAAAACACAAACAGTCAGCTAAACTAGCCTCCCTACTTGGACTACACACTGTCCCTGGCCACTGCTTTGATGCCTAGCACATACTGCCAATCTGTGTGTGTGTGTGTGTGTGTGTGTGTGTGTGTGTGGTGTGGTGTGTGCTTGTTGGGAACAGATTATGATCTAAATAGTGAGCATTCATCTCATTACCAAGGATGATGTGTCCTGGTAGCTCTGTACCAACACCAGTCCCGCACCTGGGAGTAGTCCTGCTTGGCTGCGTGTCTGACTGTGTGGCGGGGTGTTTCTGATGCAGATGGGGTGTTTCTGCTGCAGATGGGGTGTTTCTGATGCAGATGGGGTGTTTCTGCTGCAGAGAAGTGTTTCTGCGGCAGCAGGGGTGTTTCTGCCAGAGTACATCCACCAGCTTTTGGACCTTGCTCACATCGGCCACGTTTCTCTTTCTCACACAAAACAACGGACCTGAATGTATCCCACTGGTTCAGATCCAGGATCTGATTGCCTACCACCCATCTTAACTCTAATCTGATAGGGGCCAGGATGGAGATGGTCTGGAGTCAGCCTCCGGCCTGTCTAATGAAGCTTTACTACTGCAATAATCTAAAGAGCTAACCAATGGGGAGAGAGCTGAATGTAATGGACAGAACACCTCTCCAATCAGAGTGTTGTTACTGTAGGAGGACACGTTTTCTGATGGTGATGGTGAAAATGAGGATTATGAGGTTGTTGGTGTAAAGAGCCCTTTAGAGCTAAGCACACACTGAGATATTGGTGTATATATCTGACCCCCTCTTTCTCCCCATCTTGCTTTCTCTTGGCCTGTCCCATTCCCGTTCTCCTTTTTTCTTCCTTAACTTCTCTTCCTCCCTCGGTACCTGTGTTGGGGTTATGAGCAGGACACGATCCTTAAACTGGATCTTGTTTTTGATATTCCATACCGCAGTTAAGTGTCAGGAAAGCAATACTCCTCTTTTCTTCCTTCTTTCTTTTTATTTATCTAGTCAGCATTCCCAACCTTGCTTTCCTTGTAAATATTTGCCCCGATGTTAAGACTGATGCTATTAAAGAGGACTTAGTGCAGTGTTTTCTGTATGTTTCTACGCTCTGTAAATGCCATCCGCTTTTAAACTTGTAATTATACTAAATTACGAACAGAGAGATAATTCAAGATCTGCAATAAATTATTCTACTTATGATGGTGTTATTGTGTGAATTTGTCATTTGTGAGTTTGTACAATTTATCTAGTACGGTCCACCTTTCAATCTACTATATCTAGGTTTTAGCAATGAGGAAAACATTTGTGCAAACTTTTTTACATTTCACATCATTATTTGGGGCCGTGTTTACCATACAGGCTGAGACCATGATGCAGCGGCCTGAGTTTGATTCTGACTCAGGCCATTTCTGCATGACTCCCCCCTTTCCCATTCACTTCCTGTTACCCTGTAAACATTTATGTCCAATAAAGCCATAAAAGGCCAAAAATCTATCTATAAAAAAAACATGCATGCCTGCTTAACCACTGCAGACTGAGGCAACACATGACACACACCAACACACTTGGACTGCTACAGCTCAGCTCAAAGGCAGGAAAGACTGGAGAGGTGTGAGATTGGTTCACCACTGAACCACATGCTGACTAGAAAAGCCTTCAGAGACCCGTAAGAGAACGTGCATGCACACCCTCTAGAACTGTACAGCTACAAGACAGGGAGAAAACCAGGGTGAGGGGATGATGGAGCAAGGGGCCGGGGAGAGAGAGAGAGGGGAGACCAGGAGGAAGCAGTGAGTGAGGCAGGGGAAGGAGATGGAGACCGGGGGGTCGGAATGTCAGGTAGCACCCCCCTTTGAATAGGCAAGCCATAGGAAACAAACCATTTCCGTTTCCCAAGTGAGCATTGTGTGTATGTGTTCCATACACTGCAAATGTGGCAGCATGCATTAAATTATGCGTGCGTATGTGTGGGGTTCTGTTTTTATGTGGTTTGTGTGTGAGAGAAAGTGTTCTATCTCGTGTTTTCTCTTCAAGGAAACACTGGTGTGTGTTCCTGGTAGAGTAAGGATGCTGAAACTCTTTCATGTGTGTTTCTGTCTCACCACAGGTGGTGGAGGGGGGGGCATGTGTCTGAAAGGGAGAGACAGAGTAGGAGAGAACAAGATTGAAAGGCAACAAGAGAACAAGAGAGACAGCAAAATAAATGAAAAGACAGAGACATGAAAACTAGAAAAATGCAGCTATGAGAGATTCCACTGTCAAGGGTTTAAGGTTTAAGATGCTAACCCTGACGGAGTTTTCAGACGAGTAGGACAGACAGGATAGTCAGTTCAAGACTATTAGACTGGATCCCTCTTCTGAGAAGAGTAGCTGGAGAGGGTGTGGTTTGCCCAGTTGTGGTTCTAAGAGGTGATGACTGTTAACAGGAATATAGATTTCTATTACAAAACTATTAATGCTGTGTTACGAATACATGACTCACACACACACAAATATACTGTACACGCTTACTGAATATGTTCAGTTAGTGTGAGGATTCTGGTGGTCATGGATACTTATCACATTTTCTTATTTTTTCTAGAGAACTCTGTCACAGCAGTGTCAACGTATGACCTTTGCCCAGTTCTGTGTGGACAGTCAGTTTCAGTTTCACATCTGATTCACAAAAGACACATGAGTCATGATGACAATTCCAGTTAATTCATTCAGAGACTACAATGCTACATCTTGTTTTACATTTCTCATAAATTTTAGGAGTACTCAGAATTCAAATAGCATAGATTGAATGCTAAGATATGAGGACAGGTGTACCTTGTACTGAAACTCTGCCTGTACTGAGAAAGTCCATCAATGAAATCATGCAAATTTCTAATGAGTTCATAGTAATCTGTCAGACAGGATGATCAGCCCCCACCCTATCCTCTCTGCCTCCCTTCCCCTTTTCAAGATAATGATATAGGCTAATTTACTGGAATCGAGCCGTAAAGATAATAATACATTTTGTTTATATAGCGCTTTTCAAAGTTCTCAAAGTTGCTGATGACTATTCCATGTTGTTTTTTATTCATTAGTATGTGCCAACGAGCCACTAGATGATACTCATAAGACAAAAACACCCATTTAAACGTGGCCGAAGTAGCCTAGACAAGCTACCATCCAGCCCTTTTTTGATATCCACACACTACACCGGTAAGGACACAGACACGACTGCTCTTCGGAGTGACTCATTCAAACACACCTTTTTCTTTGCTCCTTCCATTTCTGGTAAGCGTGAGTGTGAGCGTAACTTAGTAATTATCTCTTCAACACCGCCAACCTGTCACCACGTACTACCGAGTTGAGTCACCATGGTAACATTACTGTATGTGGAGTTGTCTCAGAAACCATACGCCTTCAGTCTAGAGCTTTAAGCTGCTTCCTCAACATGGTATGATACAGCAGGGGAGAATCACACACACACACAAACACAGCATCAACACAAAACAAAAAACACAAGGGAGAACTGTCTGAAAATTCAAAAATGTGTTTTATTATACCGAACATCATACTTTTACCAAAGATAATCATTTTAACAATAATATTATTACTTAAAATATTTTCCTTACATATTAACAGTTGAATCTGCATGGCAGACAGTGAGACACCACAGAGAGAGGAGGTCTCTGTGAACAACACACATTCATGGTCCATGTAAACATTCACAATAGAGTATTCAAGTCTGCTACCATGACCCCAGATGACCTGTCTACAACAACAGGACCAAGGGGTCAACCACAACCAGTTTCCCATCATAACGCCAACAGCCCAATAGTCTCTTAATGCAGCTGATCTGATGTGTTCTAGATCTAACGAGTCTAACCAGCGCAAACACACTCACACACCCAGTACCAGGGTACTCCCTTGGACTCGCCCACCAGACACAGTCACCGTAGCTCTGGATGTTGACCTAAAGTTAAGGAATCCAAGCCTTAATGCCATCTGCTGTGAGGTCATATCCTGTAGGGAAACTCTAACAGAAAGTTCTTCAGAACCGGATTGACAGGAATCTGCTCAACCTTCTCCCCACCGCCACACACTTCAATGATGCGTTTCCTGCACAGTTCCTGCAAGGTGAGTCGCTGCTTCCTGTAGGGAAGGCTGAGGCTCTTTTTGGGGGAGTTGACGTAATGCTCCAGCAGGGAGAAGAGGCAGGGGAAGAAACGCTCGCTTCCCGCCAGGCTGAACTTCTGCCGCTTGTAGAGGATGCGGACACTGACGGGTCCGCTGGCGGCCCGGTACGACAGCGTGAAGAAGACGTCCTTCTGACGACTGTCCCTGATCAAGAAGGTTCCCACAGCCGCGTCCTGGAGCCTGCTGTGTGCTTCCTCCACCCCTAGAGGACCCCAGTAGAAGCCGCTAAGCTCCAACATGGACGCTGTGCGCGTGATGAGCAGGAAGTCCTCATTGCAGCGGAAGGGCGGGAAGTGGGTGGACACCGGCGTGAGCAGGACCTCCGGAGGGTTCCTCTGGTGCTGAGCAGACCGGTCGGGCTCCCTGACCCCAGAAAAGGATGAAGATGATGAGGACGATGAGGATGTGGATGAGGATAGCGCTGTGTCGTCATGGCCTTCCACTCTGCTGTGTGCTACCATCCTAAGGGGGAGAGCGGCCCCAACCCTCTCCCATCTCTACACAACACAGTCATCCTAAGAAAGGGGAAAAGAGATACACAAGTGTTACTGTTGTGCTACTGGGAAAAATCATTATGGGTAGTCTAGCGGCTGGTTGAGTTGAGCTGTGGCACACTGTAGGTTAGGCTACTATTTAACCATGAGAAGATGCAAGGGAGGAGAGTCGGATTATTAATTCAATTCTTGATTTGTTTAACTAGACTGTCAGTCAGATGTTAGAGCTGTGCAATTGTGGTTGACATGGCACACACATACACACACCAAGGTGACAGGCAATTAACAGTAGCGTATGTGCTTCTGTGATGCTAGTGTAGCATTTTTATGTTACAAGTTATTTCTCAATCGGGAAAACAACCCGATATCTGGCGAGACATGTGAGAACAGAAGCATTTCTAAGCAAAGTAGTGAACTAGGTTACACATAGGCTAAACGTCTGGCACTTATTTCACTGAGTAGCCCGCTTAAATCAAGCGCAGCTTGTGTACAGTACAAGAGACATCAGTTAAACATTACTGTAGAGATGTTTTTCTGAAATAACTGGTACAGTAGGCTACGCTACTGTAGCCAATGCATTTTTGAATTATATTGCAGTCCGCATAAAGTCAAATGTTAAAACAATTCAATGTCATAGGCCCACAGTAAACTATCAATTTACTGCATTGACGAAAAAGATTGTTTGCTTACCGTTTAGCAAAACGAGAATAACGTTGAAAATACAGGGTACATTTTGTGAAATAATCCTTATCGTACAAATCCAAAAAAGCAGTTTAGGCAATTTCCAAAAAAAGTCTACTCCGCAGCGTTGCAGGATAAATATTTATTTGATCTACGTTTATCATGATCAATCAGACCTATTCTCTCTCAACGGTTATTTCAATTGCATACTAGTTCGAAATGTCCTAGTAAGTTTGCTTTTATGCGAATGACTCTGGCCCCTCCTCCTCCATTTACAGGAAATCTTTGTTTCCCTTTCGTATTCTCAGAAATTATATCGCCTGCAAAGAACACAAGTAGCGAGTTCTCGATAGGAGTCAATTCAAGAAAATTGGCTCAGTTCTCCTTTCGCTTCTTTTTAAACTGAACAATGATCAGAAACAGGTATAGGCCTACAGGTAAAACATAAAAATGATTTATAGCCAACTGGAGTACTGACCGCATTATTTTGCGTGGACAGGAAGCCGTCTGTGGTCAACCGGTCCACTTTTAAGTGGACAGGTCGAAATCTGTATTGAATAGGTCAGAGGGCCAATAGGTCAATTTAGTTTAATCTACAAATCAGTTGCAGCAGGTAGACTATTTCACATGCATTGATTATATCACAGCTGTCAACGAACACTTACTGAAAAGATATGGCTAAAAAGTGAATGTTTCGCTGCCCCCTTGTGGGGTTTCATGCGTTTCACAACGTCCATAAACAACCTTTTATACAATCAGGCACTATACAGAATGTTGCATGAGAAGTATAGTGTGCACTAGTGAGCTTCACTAAATCTAGCTCTAAAACACCTATGTCACTATTTGTGACTTGTGACATTTGTGCAATTTCCACCCTCTATGCATCAACCTAAATGTGTGGACATGTTACTGGAGCACGGCCTATCATGTAGCTTTCAGAGATTTCTCAAAAAAAGGTTATATCCTGTGTTCTAGGTTTGTAAAGCTTGATAATTGTAATAAAAGGTGTCTATAAAAGGTGTCTATAAAGGTGTTCTATATATTCAAAGCAAAAAAAACACTGATATTATGGATGCTGTGAACCCTAACCCGTGCAGCCAAACTTGCTGAGTGCAGAGCAGACAGCGGAGAGTGTTATCCACGGCAGGACTGTAGATGCCACCTGGTTAATACACTTTGCTACAAATGAAACATAATACAGGAATTGTGATCATCTTTGTTTGCAAACAAACACACACACACACACATATTACTAGTTGCGCTCTTGCGAGTGTTGATGACTGTCTGTGTTTCATTTCTGGGAAACAGAGACAAGGACCATAATGCCAGACGCAGGTATAACATGGTCAGCAATGAATGGATGGATGGATTGAGGAAGGAAGGAAGGAAGGAAGGAAGGGAGTTTAATAAATGTCTACATGCATTCACAATTTGTACACAGTACTTCCTTTAGCATCCATTCGATACACCCAGTACATGTTGATATAGGAGTTAAGTCTCTTAAGGCCAAGTCAAGTTTAGGTCAACTTTAGGTCAAGTTTCTTTAGGCAAAGTTTTAGATTAACTGGTGGAGGCAGTACAACCTCTTGGCTTGTCATCATGAAACTTAAATAGGAGGTCTGAAGGTTAAAGGCAAATTAAGTATTGCAAAATGCAAAAACAAAAATGTTGTTTATCGTTGATGCTAAGATTCTTGGAAGAGAGCTTTTGAGAGGCTGGTGGGAGAAATAGGGAGGTATAAAAAAAAAAGGTATGGCAGTTTAGAGTGATTCAACTCCCAAAACGTGCTGTACTGTTGATGTTGGAATAGTTCCTGCACACCTCACTTCTAATTGTCATGTAAGTTTATTGTTTCCCCAGAAGACAACACCCTGTCCATTGGACATGTTAATGATACACCTTACATTGTAAACAACATGATTTACTGCTGAAAAGGTAATCATAAAATAAAGAATTTAAAATACGTCTGTCACAATTGTTCCAAATGCACATATGCTCCAACGCGCAAACGCACTCACACACACACACATACAAATTGATTGGTAAGGTTTTTCTCTGAGTGTGTGTGGGTGTGTGTATGTCACATCTACCAATTTGCCTACATATCCCTTTTCCTCAAGCTATAGGCTGAGTGGCGATTGGAGAGAAGTCGCAGTTTCTGATTGAGAGTGAAACTGAAAATATTCTCTGCACGAAGCCAGCTGGGCGTGTCTTATCTGCCTTGAAACACACAAAGTAGCACTTTCTGATTGGCTGACAGGTTACTGATATCTCACCTATCAAAACAGGGAGAGTTTCTAGAAATGGGTTCTGCGGTTCTTGTCTGTCCAGTCCAAGTATTATTTGTTAGCTGAAAAGTATGCACAAATGCATACTTGTCTAAAATAAGGTATTTTTGGAATAAACTTTTCGCCGGGTTTAGAGCACGCCATGTTTTTCGCTAAGGAAGAAACAGGTACTGTTAGCAAATCGATTAGCCTGCGTTGTTGCGAATGACACACACAACCTGACCCACAGAGGTTGCAACCAACTTTCAGTGAGTGAGTTGTCATGGTGATTACAGTTATTACTGTAAAGCTCCTGATTGGACCTTTATATTGGACAAGTAAGATAGAAACCACATTTAGTTGGAACAAAAAGATGTGCCGGTTGAAATGGAAACGTTCCGTCAAAATGAATTAATTCCATAATAATATATCGGTTATAGGTCCGGGTCCGGATAGGGAACCGCCTGGGTCCGAACCCGGACTGCGGTCCGCCAATTAGTGACCCCTGCCTTAACAGGTAAACAGTTGAGCTGACAGATTCATCTGGTTGCCAGGCTATCCTGTGTGTGTGTATATTTACAGTAAAACACACCCGTACACACACACACACACACACACATGCAGGCATGAGACACGTGTACAGACTATTACAGTACAGTTTCCTTGTACTGACAAGTGTTAGAGGAAAACCACACACACAAAGCCACCCTACAGCGGTCACATGACACATTTATTCATAACTGCATCATTTAGAAGCTCTTTTTTAGGTCAAAACTGCATACTAACTGATGGCATGTCACCTGACTTCATAGAACAAGCTTCAAAATAAAAGTGAATCAAGGAGAAGAGGGAGGGACAGTGTCTGTACATGTTTTGAGGGCTGGTTTGATGTTGGTGGGGGATTCAACTGACTCCCAATATGCTTTCAGCTCACATTGTTTCTATTTATTATATCACATCTGAGCTTTGGCCCATGCCCATCCAAGCATCCAACCCGGACTGACTGATCATGTAAACAGCACTTAATGCAATGTGTTGAGTAGTGATTTACCTAACAGCAGGAGTTTCGCTATGAGGAACTCACGCTGCACTGGGATTGTACTGCAGATAGCAATCTCTCCTGACACTTAGTAGGACGTGCGGTTTGAAGAAAGAAAAAAGGAAGAAAGAGAAAGAAAAATTATATATATATATTTATATGAGAGAACAAAGCACACTCAATTAGGGGAAATACAACTGACAGAATATAGTATTTTAAATACACTCCCTCAGAGAACAATATAATCTGATCTTTGTACTTTCAGTTTGTCAAACTTTCACTTTCAGATCAGATAAAATAAAAAAAATGTATTTCGCAACAAACTCTTGACTGCGGAGAAACTGGAAGCATTCTGGTAAAACTCTCCTGCAGCAATGAAACTTTTATTGTAACCATGCAAATGCCAATTACCGTGCACATGTTTAAGAGGCCTAGCTACAGTAAAACTCAATCCTAAAGTCCTCAAACATTTCAGGTCAGAGGATTAAAGCATATTAAAAGTATTTAAAACTTTTTCCTTAAATGTTTGAAGGTGTATATTTGTGGTAAAATTGCGTTATATGCATATTCATGTTTGTATAGTCAGGTTTAATGGTATTATTATTGAATTGCTATGTTGAAAATAATAAAATGAAGATACTAGTACGCTCATATAATATATTATTATCAATTGGCAGATGCCAAACCACCAGAATGAGAATTTCAAAAAATTTCAGAAAAGTGCAGATTTAGATCCCTATTCACTTTTGATTAGGTTAACTGTCTTTTTGTTTGGTGTTAATAATTTTAAAACCAGAAGTGCAAGTGAAAATGTTATAATGCCTGATGAAACCCAGTTGCTAACACAATATAATTCCTAGAAAAGCTTGAGTTGGGTATTTTGTGAACATGTTTGGTTCATGTACAGTCAGTCTGGACTTCCCCATAATCTTGTGTTATTTTATAGGTGTTATCTTATCTTTGAGGCTGTAGTGACAAATGCTCCCCCTCCTCCAGATCAACTAAGATAAGGGTCCATTATGTTTACGTAAGCCAAGAGTTAACTTAGGGGTAGCTACTCTCTACACATGGAATGTTGAACACAGTAGCATTCTTATACAGGATAAAGGGTTACATCTTCAACTTTTCTGACAAGAACTCCACATAGTTACAGATGGAGTCAGGACGCTCCTCTCCACAACTTTCTCTTTCTCTCTTCCATCTGTGGTCAAAGATCCTGCTTAACCCTGTCCACAGCCATGGAGTTCCCTCTAGTGGGCTGAAATGGATGTGTTCATGTAATCTTCTGACACAAATGTACTGTGCTTTATGCCTGTGCTGTGCTGTACTGTGTGTGTCTTTCAGAAGATTGCTTTCATATTTCCACCTTCTTCTTCAGACTGGAACTCCAACTGGAGTCGGTCTGTGCTCTGCCCCTCCCAGAGTCTAGCTAACTAGCTCTCATAGAGGTAGTACTGTAGGTCTATCCCACCATGGAGTGATGGTAGACTGAGGAAAAGGTGTTTTGAATCTCGTTCCTTTACTAGCCACCAGAGGGCAGCGTCACATCATTTTCATCCAGTGCCATCCTGCAACGTGCTCAGGAACTGAGTGCACATTCATGTGCATACAGTATGTGTGTGTAGGTCTCTATCTGTAGTTGAGCATGAGTGTGTATGAGATAAGAGTGCACATGTAGACATGTTATATATATGTGTGTGTGTGTGTTTGTGTGTGTGTAAGGTCACAGTGAGGCAGTGTGCGGGGGAGTAGGATGGATGAGAGCTTGGATACTGCAGGAGGCCTGGGGGGTGGAGGTACTCTTTCACTTTCTCTCTTTCTTTCCCTGGTAACACATCAATAAATATTCTGTCTGTCTCACCTATGGCGTCCCTTTCAGCGCCACGCTTTCATCCATCAATGACAGCATATTGTGTAATAAATATGGATTAACCTACGATCTGCGATCTCTCTGTGTTGCACACAATTAGGTTGACTTAGCTTGATCCTCTGTGTCTTATTGTTGTACCGTAAACAGGGCAGCAAACCCTCATGATGAAAAAAAGCCACAAATGCACAGACGCACACACACACACACACACACACACACACAGACAACTGTATGCCCACACAAACCCCACTTTTGCTGTTGCAGTTGAGACAATGCGTGAGGAGAAGTGTATGCTCTGAAAGAGGAAGTGAGAGGAGAGGGGATGGTGTAGCGTCACAACTGAACCACCATGAACACGCCCCTCGCTCAGCACTTCATTTCACTATCGTAAACAACCACAAGATTAAACCAGATGGCATCCAGTTACCTCACATTGTTCAATAGGGACTGATGGTTCAATAAGGGAGTACCAGATCAAGCCGTTGTTATTGAGTTGTTGGATTAGATGGTCACCAATGAGAATGTTTCTGTGTTTTTCCATGTTTTCAGTCATCTGAGCCAAACCAGCCTGTCTTGTGATGGTGTTGACTGACAGGAGAGCTGAGAGCTGGGCTCGCGGCGACAGGGGCAGGGCAATACTTCCTGGAGCATCAGTTGGGCTTCACACAGACCTGTAGGTGTGAACACAGCAGCGCTCAGAGAGGCAGCATGCAAATGTTGACAGGGTGAAAGCAGAAGGAAGAGGCTTGTGGTTTCTGTTTGACCATTGTGTTGTAAGCTTGGCCCTGGCAGAACATAACCTACAGAGATGGAGGGAGGGAGAAAGGGGCCATGAAGCACATGAAGAGATGTGAAACTCTATCTGTGCCCATGTCAGGGTTGGAGTCCATAATGCAATTTCATAACTGATGTGAGATCAGTTATTTTTGTTGAATTACATTTGAGAGCACATATTTTTGCATGAAACAATTTTTTAAACAATGTTTTTACTTTCTAAATTCACATTTGATATAACCTGTGACATGGTGTATGTGTGTGTGTGCATGTCTGTGACATGGTGTATGTGTGTGTGTGTGTGTGCATGTCTGTGACTTGCTGTATGTGTGTGTGTGTGTGCATGTCTGTGACTTGCTGTATGTGTATGTGTGTGCATGTCTATGACATGGTGTATGTGTGTGTGTGCATGTCTGTGACATGATGTATGTGTGTGTGTGTGTGCATGTCTGTGACATGGTGTATGTGTGTGTGTGTGTGTGCATGTCTGTGACATGGTGTATGTGTGTGTGTGTGTGTGTGTGCATGTCTGTGACATGATGTATGTGTGTGTGTGTGTGCATGCCTGTGACATGGTGTATGTGTGTGTGTGTGTGTGTGTGCATGTCTGTGACATGATGTATGTGTGTGTGTGTGTGTGTGCATGTCTGTGACATGATGTATGTGTGTGTGTGTGTGCATGTCTGTGACATGGTGTATGTGTGTGTGTGCATGTCTGTGACATGGTGTATATATATATATAGCGCCCGATCACAAAATAAGTCATTTAAGGTTACCTTTCATATAAAACAGGTCTATAGCGTGCTCTTTTATTAAACAAACTAAACACTAAACACTGTGTAGTGTCTGCTTCTATGGTATGTGTGTGTATGTGTGTGTAATATGTGAAAGTAATTTGAATATGCATATAATATTGATACATATCAGTGATCCACAGATTCACTGTTTGGGTTTTTATACTTTTCTAAGGCCACTAGACAGTTACATTTTTACGTTACAAATGTACTGCAGAATGCATGCTTTATTATTATCATTGTATAGTATGTTGTGTGTCAGATGGGGGTCAGATGGCTGAGCCGTTAGGGAATTGGGCTGTTAATCAGAAGGTTGCTGGTTCGATTCCTGGCACGCTAAATGTAAATGTGTATGTAACTACTGATCCTCAACTTTGCAAGAATATTTGGTCTGTCATCTTCCTACGCTAGTGTGTGTGGGGGTGTGTGAGTGTGTGTGTGTGTGTCCACCACAATCACTACATGACAACACACAGACCAGGTTTATGTAACAACAGAACAGAATGAAAGAGGCAAAAAAATAACAAGTGAGAGAGGAAGAGAAAGATGGACTGCAAAGTGATGAGTCACTCAATCATGTCTGTCTGTCTTGGGACATGTTCCATTATCATATGTCTCTTATTCACGCGGGGAAGCTGACAAGAGGTCAAGGCTAACAACAGACCTACCTGGGGGAAGAGCAGAGAGCACGGCTAAGGAAAGGAAATTAGGGGAGAGGAAAGGAGAAAGGTGAAGAAAGCCCAGGAAAGGGAGAGAGAGAGAGAGAGAGAGAGAGAGAGAGAGAGAGAGCGAGAGAGAGAGAGAGAGAGAGAGAGAGAGAGAGAGAGAGAGAGAGAGAGAGAGAGAGAGAGAGAGAGAGAGAGAAGAAGAAGAAGAAGAAGTTTCCTTACTATGCAATGGGGGCATCACAAACATGCTATTGAGATGATTTAGTTGAGCAGCGATGTCATGTTGACGCCAACAATGGCTGCACAAATACCATATCCTCAAGTCACTTAGTCACCCATCAAACATGATGACCTCACATAGACCCGGTCTCTAAATTGCATATCAGGGTCACATGCAGATACCAGCCTGAAAACTGCTGTGAACATGGTGGAACCCAATTATATATCCGAACATTTTCTTTATAGAGGCACGAGCGGACAATTCACACAGGTGATGCTGACGAGAGAACAGGGGCGGGGTTTAGTGCGCCAGTGTGTAGCTCAGCACTGTATCTCTCTTCTCTCAATGTACCGGCGGCGGCGGAAGGCACCAGTTGGAGTGCACGAGCGAAGCCAGCATTCGCCGCGGGAAACGCAAAACTAAAGAGTTCAACCAACCTGTAGCCTACGGACTGTAGCTGGCACATAAGCACCCTGTTGACACTCTCGGTACAACAAGTGCTGTCACTTTTAAGAGAAGCGCTCTCTTCCGCGTTGAAAAATGGCAGACTCTGCAGCGAACAGCGATGGAGAGGACGGACCCCGGGAGCCCATGCGGGGCTTTGCACGCCAAGGCGCCCTCCGACAGAAGAATGTGCACGAAGTGAAGGACCACAAGTTCATCGCGCGCTTCTTCAAACAGCCTACCTTCTGCAGTCACTGCACTGACTTTATCTGGTGAGAGAGGCGAAAGGAAGACAGGAGGGGGGAAGTAGCCACGAGAGAACTGCGAGTTAAAGCTTCTCAGTTAGGAGTTGCTCGGTTTGAAATAGGTTGTTTTTATAACGCATCTTTATTGCTATATATAGCGAAAAGAGGAATGCTGGAAATAGGTGATACGAGAGAAGAGAGAAAGAGAGAGAGAGAGAGAGAGAGAGAGAGAGAGAGAGAGAGAGAGAGAGAGAGAGAGAGAGAGAGACGGTGGGGGACGGTGGGGACGGGGGGACGGGGGGCTTGACAGTGAGAGTCAGGGCAAGTAACTGTTTTGCCTCAGCAACAGCACTTTCCAGCCCTGCACAGGTGGAACACTTGCTGCCGCCCTCAACTTTATATGCTAGATTTTCAGAGATATTATGTGTTACTTTCCATGTTGCGAGTAGGCTATTTTAGCGAGCAATCCACTAAGGGGTTTACTGGCCTAAAGAAAGTTTAATTTAGAAATGATTGTCCTAATTTGCATTATTATCAATACCATTCCCATGGCGGTTCACACCGTTACCAAAGTGACCTAGAATCACAAAATATTGTCTCTGTTGTCTCTTGTGGCGGTATATCGTTCTCACTCAACATCAAGAGCCAATCACCGCGTGTGCGAGTGAAGTGAAAGAGTGAAGCGTTATCTATCCATCTAGGCCTATCTATTTAGCTATATCTCGCGGTATATCTACAGATCTTGCTACAGTCTCTACCAAGTCGAACTGTATGTGTTCGACTTGTTTCTGAGTGTTTTTGCGCAGATCTTGTGTGTTAGTCATTGAGGGTGTCAACATCATATAAATGTGTGTTCTTCTTCTCCTCAGGGGCTTCGGCAAACAGGGATTCCAGTGTCAAGGTAGGTGTCATTCCCTCAGCCACAAAGCGTATTCATATTTTATGTACCCTGCAACAAAATAC